>NW_015114347.1:0-2807 GCF_001443285.1 Poecilia latipinna | reverse complement strand
GAGAACTCCTCTCAGTGTGGCAGAATTGGGAGATCGAACTTCCTCACCTTCAGCACGTCAGCATACCACGCTGCTACATACCTGTCTCCGCGAGTGCTGAACCGTCTAATGTGTCCCTACATGTCTTCTGTGATGCGTCAGAGAAGGCATACGGATCCGTTGCATACCTCCGTATGGAAGATGCAGAAAGACACCCACATGTGTCATTCGTTATGGCACGATCCAGGGTCGCACCACGGAAGCAACTATCCATGCCTCGCCTGGAACTCAGCGCTGCGTTGACAGGAGCACAGCTCGCCAAACTACTGCACTCCGAGCTCACTCTAACTATGAGTCACACCGTCATGTGGTCAGACTCTACTACGGTGCTCAGTTGGATCCGGTCTGACTCAGCTCAATACAAGGTGTTTGTTGGAACTCGCATAGCGGAGATCCAAGAACACACAAACACCAGTGACTGGAGGTACGTTCCCTCCGACCAGAACCCAGCTGACGACATCACTCGGGGGAAGTCACTACACCAGCTTGCTCAGCCTACCCGCTGGAACAATGGTCCTGCTTTCCTGTATGAATCCCCCAGCCAGTGGCCAGAGAACTTGGTGGCGAAAGCAGAAGATACAGTAGAGCTCAGGAAGTCCATGTTCTGTGGTCAGGTTACAGTCTCTGACACCTATCCTGATCCACTGCAGTACACGACCTGGTCTGACCTAGTAGATGCTACTTACCGGTCTCAACACGGGGCGGCTGTGACTCCTATGCCCGCTTCAGCTCGCATAGAGACAGAAGTAGCTCTTCTGAAGCGGGTGCAAGCAGATAGCTTCCCTGAGGAACTCAGTGCTCTACAACACGACCGCCCAATCCGACCTAGCAGTCGCCTCAGCTCTCTCTCACCAGAGTACGACCGGATACTTGGTCTTATTAGGGTAGGAGGTCGCCTCCGCAAAGCTGATGATTTACCCGAAGACTCAATCCACCCGGTTGTCCTAGCACCAGAGCACCCCATCACTCAGCTCCTAGTTAAGGACTTCGATGATCGTCTCCTACACGTTGGTCCAGAGCGAGTCTTCGCGGAGATTAGGAGGTCATACTGGGTCCTCAGAGGCCGCCAAGCTATCAAGAAACACCAACGACACTGTGTTGAGTGTCGCAGATGGCGAAGTAAGCCCACGATCCCCAAGATGGCCGATCTACCTGCTGCGCGTCTTCGTATTAACAAGCCGCCATTTTGGTCCACTGGAGTGGACTGTTTCGGCCCATACACTACCAAGTTGGGACGGCGGCACGAGAAACGTTGGGGCATCTTGTTCAAATGTCTCACAACCCGCTGTATCCATCTTGATCTGATGCCAAGTATGGACACGGACTCCTTTCTTCTTGCTCTCCGCCGCTTCATAGCACGTAGGGGCAAACCCTACGAGATACTCTGCGACAGGGGTACCAATTTCCGTGGTGGTGAAAGAGAGCTCCAACAATCCTTTGCCGCACTTGAGCCATCGCTCAAGGAACAGCTGGCCAAACAGTGCATCCTATTCAAATTCAATCCCCCTCTTGCTCCACACTTTGGAGGAGTGTGGGAGAGGGAGATTAAGTCGGCCAAAGCCTCCCTCCAGACAGTCCTGAAGGACCAAGTTCTGCCAGAGGAAGCTCTAATGACTGTACTCATTGAAGTCGAGGGCATCCTCAATTCTAAGCCCTTAGGCTACGCATCTTCCGACTTGGTCGATCCTGACCCGATTACCCCCAATCTCCTCCTCATGGGACGACGAGATGCTTCACTCCCTCAGGCAGTTTACGGCTCCAACGATCTACTAGGACGACGTCGATGGCGGCATAGTCAGGTACTTGCCGACCTCTTCTGGAGTCACTTCATCCGTAATTACCTGCCTGGCCTACAGCCACGCCAGAAGTGGAGAACTACTACCCCAGACCTGGTAGTGGGCACCGTCGTCATGGTACTCGACTCACAGCTCCCAAGGGCGCTATGGCCCGTTGGGCGTATCACCCGTATCATCCCCAGCGACGACGGTAAGGTGCGAGTTGCAGAGGTAGACATCAAGGGTAACCTCTACACCCGTCCCGTCGCCAAGTTGGTTGAACTTCCGGAGATGCCTGACGACTGAGAACCCAGCTGCGCCGATCCAGCAGAGACTTTCCTGGTCTACGTATTCGCTCCACGAATCCGGGGGCGGCTGTGGAAAACTCCCTGCTGGAACCTGCGTCGTGACATCAGAGACGTTATTAGGAACGTACCACGCGCCTGCGCACATTCATGACCGTTGACTTTAGTGTGTGCTCCGCTAGCAGGCACTTGCAGCTCTGCCTCAGCACCTCACTAAAATGTTGAACTCTTTGTGTGTACGTGTGCGTTGATGACAATGTAAGTACATAATTCCTTCGTCTGTTTGTGTTTACTACACGCTGTTAGTTCGGTAACTGTGTAACCTTAGTTACCGCGAGCTCCAATGTATTCAGACGAGGAAATGCCGAACTAACGTTCATTTCTTGGTTTACCGTTACAAGAATAGTTCAGTTTGAGAGCTGTTTAGGAGTACTCCGAATTGTAGTGTTATTTCTACTGTTCTGAAGATGTTTAGGACGGTAAACTAGCTTCCAAATGTAGCATCGAGCGTTTATGGAGCCGTTATGTTCGAGTGGATAATAATTTCTCGACCATACGGCGGGAAGAACCGCTTCTGCCATTCGTGGTCTTTATGCGCCACCCTGTGGTCATTAAGTGTACTGCATCTATATGCTCTGTTTTAACACTTTGAGTGCTAAAACAGGATAATATAGTCCTCACCTATATT
>NW_015114346.1:134518-141570 GCF_001443285.1 Poecilia latipinna | reverse complement strand
TATGTTAATGTTAAACATTAACAGTGTTAATCAATTAAACACTGTTTATTAATTCTGTCTGTCTGAATTCAAGGCTTAGAAGTATGGAAGAGGACACAGAGGATTAGGGATTATAAGAATCGGTCACATAGTTTAATCAGTAAGAAAAGAAAGAAGAATAAACATAAATCTAACATGTTCCTTCAGAAAGTTAGTTTTCCACCTGCACAACTCACATCTTTATCAGTGAAGCAGGTTACTCCCACCATTTACTGTATAGTATAAGTTAGTAATCTGATATTTAATTCCAAATTATGAAGAAAATAGAATTCTTTAAATCAACGCAGAATAAATCAGGTTTGACCCCAATTAGACGTCAAACTAGAGCTGATCAAATATTGTCAATAACCCTTTACTGTGGAATCTAATTAGAAGCCATCTTCAGAGCAGAGATGTAAATTACTTTCTGACCCATGTAGGTAATGGTGCTTCTGCAGTCACACTAGGGGTTGAAACCAAAAATAAAACATGGCAGCTCTGTTTGTTTAGCTTAATGTGGGCAGGTGTTGGTGACCCTTCAGTTGGCCATTTCCCCAGGTGTAACAGCATTTCCTTCCGGGCTGGACGTAATTATCCAGATGTTAACTCCAGGGGCAAATTGGTTCTAAATGGACAACAATCTGTAATTTCCTTCCTCTTCACACATGACATGAAAGGAAGACATTTCTAAAATTGGTAGTTCAGGTTTTTTTTCTTCTGCAGAAAGTTTCAGATAAACAGCAACCCACAAAGAGATTCAGTTTCAGAATGGCTCTTTATTTAAAAATATATCCTTCATACGAGATGACATTTAATGAACCAAACTTAACATTTTCCCTCTGATTTGATAGATTTAGTCAGAAATGACAGTCCTGTGTAGTACTGACTGAGAGCTCCTGTAGTTTCAGCTGAAGTGGGAGGAAGATGGGATCACATCCTCTGGACCGGGTTGAGGCCCAGGATGTCGAAGCATTTGGCCATGATGGAGGCTGTGGCTTCACACAGCAGCATCCTCCACATGTTGATCTTATTCACCTCACCTACAGACAGAGAAACAAATTCATTATTCAGCTTTTCATTAGATCTGCCATCAAGTAATATGATTTTTCACAACTTGACCCATTAAAAGGGGAAAAAACCTAATTTTTGACTCAGTTTGAACCACTTCAAAACTCTGTTTTATTTAGAGTCTTAACTTTAAAATCCACCAAAAATTTCCATCTTATGGGTTAAAAATTATAACTCATAACAGTTATAATTTGTATTGATATTAGGTTAAACCAAGTCATATTTTTAATCATACTTTCTAACTTTTCCATAATTTTGGATCTAAACAGTTGAAAATAAAATAAAAACTCAGAGCTAAGGGTTTTACCTTAAACCTAAAGTGTAAAAACACCTTTATGGGAAAACCCCCCCCAAAAAGTTATACTTAAAAAGTTTGTTTTAAAAAAAGGGTGCACGGTTAAATCTGATGAAGATTGCTGTGGGCAGGAAGGATCTCCAGTAGCAGTGAATCTGCAGACGTCTCTGACTGAAGAGTGTTGCTACATCATAATCGTATGACTATTATGACATGCTAACAGCTCCATGTCAGGGCAGAAGAGTCAATATTTCAATAACGCCCTGGCTGATACTCCAGCTAATCCACCACATTTGCTTTTGCCGATACTCTTGAAATCTCTAGAAATTCGAGCAGAGGGACGTTGGAGTAGGGGATATGATCAATGATCGATGGAAGGAATAGTTTAAACTTCCTCCTCCTCTCTGCATCCATAAACCTTCAGCTGCTCCAAGTTGTAAATACACTATCTTGTTGCCAGGGTTATGCATCATCACTCTCCCAAGGTAAAAAAAAAAAAAAAAAGTAAGAGCAAAAATCCTTCGCATTGCACAGCATCCAAAACAGAGGAATAATTATCCGAACAATTATTGCTTTTTTGTTTGAGTAGAAAAAAATTAAATAAAATAACTTACAAGTCAAGAAAAGTAATAAATCAGAACTAAAATAACGTAACTGAGCATCACAATTCTAATTTGTATGCTGCTCAATTATAAAATAATTAAATATAAGCTCAAAATTAATATGGTCTTAATGCCGGTTGACTGGAAATGTATGTTAATATTACGGATGGAAACAAACAAACAAACAAAAAAGAAACAGGAAAAGGAAGATTATTTCTTTTTATTACTGCATTTACTTCAGATACAGAGGGTTCTGGTTTGTAATATAATTATGAGACTTGTGCAAGAAGATTACTTGAGTTGCATTTTTGACCTAAAACTTCCAACTTTTATTTTTTAACAAACTTCATCTGTTTACTTGCATATTTCCCTGTTCCTAAGACAGGAACAGGGAAATGTTCCTTGGAGAAAAAACCCCAACAGATTATCTTGAGGCTAATGCATGAATGTTCTCTGAAACCACAAGACATGATCAAAGATGGAAAGTAGAAATGAAGCCAAATGTTTGGTAGATATTAAATGAGACCAATGTTGAGGCACCAACAAGCGATCAGAGGTCAGAAGTCAGATTTAACGACACTCTCTTTAGTCAACAACAAATAAAAATCAATGACCCAAGCATCCAGTGCACAACGAGCGTCCAGCCCATCGGGTCGGAACCACGTGAGGGAGCAGAAACCCAGCGGTCCGTAACGAGCAGCACAGGCTGCATTAGGCAGAGCGCTCGTTAAAGAGGCGTGGACGTCGGCGGACAGCAAGCTCTGTCTGTAATTTACACAAACAAGACGACGCATTAATGTGAACAGAGGAAAGACGGCGCTGGATGTGTAAAAAAAAAAAATAAAAAATACCACCAATGGGGAAAAAGTTTAGATTTTACACACATTGATGCTTCCTGGGAGATATCCGAGGGAATTCAAGGATGAGAGAAACAAACAGATCGTCTCTGGTTGAATATGCAGAGACGAAACAAATTTCAGAACTGTCATACTTCAAGTTTAAACCAACAAATCAAACAATAAATCAATTAATAGCATGATAAATTAAAACAAGATTGATCATTTCCATTTGGATGACTGATTCTTGCATCAAAGTCTGGCTGACAAAAGGCTTCAGTCTGACGCACTGGTCTAAACTAGTCCATTTTTTTTGAAGGGTAATTTTGTTTAGAGAATCTTATCTGTTGCTTAGGGTGTTTTGTTTATTCATTTTGCATATTTAAAATATCTTCTAGTACCAATGTTGAATGTTCATTATGAATTAAACTTTATCAATCTATGAAAGGGTGGACTTGCATTATTTCCAATGTATTGCTTGTAAATTGTCTCAGAACAACAAAATTATAATTTATCACAATAACTTCTAGGGCAATTTATCATCCAGCAAAATTTGTTATTGTGAAATTTTAGTTCAGTTTTTTTTAAGCAGTTCAGTAATTTGTGTTTTGTTCATTTGATGTTTTACACCTTGATTTAAAAGTCCGAATTGTGCCCTGACAAAGCAAAACAAGCAAAATAAGGCATACTTTACATTCATCTTTAATGTAGAAGCATAGTAATTGCTTTCAAATAGAGAAAAAATTCACAATGAACTCCTACTGGAGTTACAGCTTGTGTGTGGAGAATTAGCATAATAAATCAGCTCTAAGCCTGAAGTGCTCACACTCCAGCACGGCAGGGATAAAACACTTCCAGGAAGGAGGACTAACATACGGCGCGCTGCTTTTAGTTGAAACCCCATCAGAGTGAGACATCCCGCTAATCTGCAGACTCACTTCCAGATCACTAAAACATCTATTTTTAAAACTGAACAGCTGAGAGGAAGAGGACAGAGATCCATAGAGCAGGAATTGCTTTTCTGTACTTAACTATTAAAACTACCAAAAAAGCTTCTCCGATTTGAACAACAAAATTCCAGACTTTTCCATCTTTGTTATTAAAATCAGAATTTTTAATTCCTAGACTTTTTGAGAAAGACACGGTATGATGAAAATTTAATCAATCTAAGAGGGGACGCTGCAAAAGGCACAAAAAAAAAGCATGCTGGCTTTTTGGATTGTTATTCCTTAATTAGCATATATATGTTAACAGATTGTTAAGTAAGTTGTACTGAAAAGCTTTCCTGCTGGTTTATTTTACATTTTAGAGCTGAGAAAAGCAAGTAGAAAAGGAAAACCTCTCTAGCGTAATTTGTGGGAAAACAACTTATGAACAAAATAAAATCTTAAATCATGAATATCTCTTCAGAGGTAGAGAAACACAAATGAACCAAGTTTTAAACCAGGCAAGTAAACCAGGAATTTACTTTTAGTCTGATGAAAATTCCTTCGATGACTAAATATTAATCCATTAAAGGTAATGAATGGATTACAAGTTTTCTGCACATTTCTCAGGTCCAATAGTTCTCTGTTCCTTTTAGTGAATATTGAGAAGAAAAGGACAGTCATACAGACAGATGGATGGACTGAATGATGCATTTGGACAGATTGACAGTCAGATGGGTGATGGATGAATAAATGATTTGCATTGGACAGATGGGCAGTTTGATAAATGGTCAATGATTGACTAATGGAAAAACAAAGGGATGGACGGATGTATAAATTCATACAACATTAAGAGTGTGTTCAGACCAGACCTGCTTAGTTCACTTTAACTGTCTGGTTCGTTTGTGGAGGTGTGAATGTGTAATCGAACTCTGATGTGGACCAAACAAGTAAACTCTGGTCCACCTACAAACACCGGTCTCCACTGGGTTGAAATACACTTTGGTGAGGATAGAATGCATATGTGAATGCCAGGCAGACCGGAGACCACTCCAAAAGCAGGAAGGGAATTATAGTGCAAGGCATTCTAGGTAAATTCAACCCAAACAAACACACTAGTGGGAGAGAAAAGGTTTGTGGCCTTTTACCAGATACAAAAGAGAAATTCACTAAAATCTGATGCTACTCCATTTTTGTTTAGTTTTCCTGAGGAAGGAAGTTGTGCTCAGTGTCTTCAGAGGTTTTCAGATTTTTTCCTTCAGTAGTTATTAGTGGACCGCCCCCACAGTGGATGGAGGGGACAAGTTTGTCAAAAGGTTTGGTTTGTTTTGACAGTGCGGTTTGAGAGCAAACTGCAGCAGCTGAAGATGTAACAAAAGTTGCAATTTCAGTCCCGAATTGAACCGAGTCTACGGGACTATCAGGTGAGTAAACTCCCCTGGACATTTTGATTGAGAATGAAGCCTGGAAGCAAATCAGTTTCCATACCTATTCTGACCTGGAAAACAGTTAAAATCCAGATGTTTCCACTGTGTTATATTCCTTAACTTCCTCAGGATTTGTACACTTTTCCCATGGTAAAATTCAAGTATTTTTAAGGTAGATTTTCAAACTTTTCCAGCACCACGTGGAGATAAAAATACAAATTAATCTAATTATATGATATTTATTACTGTTAATAATGTCTTAAGATATTCTAGAGCAGGGACAAGGTAAACTAAAATGTAACAACATTTTATGTGCCTCTCACACCTTATACACGAATGGTAACAAGAAATTTACAAAAATATCTCTAAAAAAATTACTCTTCTTGCATTTTCTGGCATTCAGTATATAGAAATAATTTTAATGATTCTAACTGTCCTAAAACAAGAAATGTTTAGTCTAATTTAGCTCAGACTGAAAAAAAGTGTCTGTGTCTTTTTGTTGTGTAAAAAAAAATGGTTTCAACTGCAAATAAAGTTCTAAATTTAGGGTTTTAGTCAAACGTTAGATTGCAGTTTATTATAAAACTGTGCAGTTTGAATATCAAGTATCTTTCAAACCTTGAGAACACTTAATTGAAATCCAAGAATTTTCAAAGATTTCAATCACCTGTTTCTGTTTGGAGGCTCACCTGTCTGCCGGTCCTTCTCCACGCAGTAGCAGCTGTCGTAGAACTCAGTGAAGGTGGTGGCGAGCTCGTACAGGTAGTCGCACAGCGTGTGCAACAGCAGGTCGTCCAGGATCTTCTGCAGGATCTCCGGGAAGCGCAGGATGCACTTCCCCAGCTTCCACTCCTTGTCATGGTCCAGCAGGATCTCCGTGGTCTCTGCAGCCTTTCTGAGCGAGGCCTCATCCAGGTTGGCCAGACGGGCGATGGACCTGGCAGGACATCAAAAGAGAAATATATAGACATCCATTCACTGCAAGGTTATTACACTTAATTAAAACGAATGAAATAATGAAGTTGAGAAAACATCTGACTAAGCTGAAATAAATAAAACTATAATCAATGGTGAAAACACTATAACTAACTGGAACTATATGGTGCGTTTGTAAAACTAACACATTCTTATCTTAGAATATAAGATAAGATACTTTGTTTGGCGTTTATGATGTTTTAGCCTTTCAAACTGTGAAACTTAATTATATTTTCCCCACACACAGTTTACATCAGCTGTCTGCAAATTACGGTGCTCTGTACTCCTGCTGGTGGCTTTTAATCCACAAAATGGTCCCAGAAAAAGTTGAGAGAAAACACCCGAGTCAGTTGGTTATTCAATAATGACAACATATTTTTTGAAAACAGTATCTTCTGTTGAGTATTCACTACCCAATCGGTGTATAGATAATCACAATACTTTGACGTTTTTGAATTCTGCACTTATACTTAACCAAAACATGCAAAAACTAAAACTGTTACTATACCTAATAAAAACTAAAAATTTAACTAATAATAACTAATACAAATGAGCAAACAAACTAAAAACTACCGTATTTTCCGCACTATAAGGCACACCGGATTATAAAGCACACCTTCAATAAATGGCCTATTTTAAAACTTTTTTCATATATAAGGTGCACTGCATTATAAGGCACATAGAATAGATGCTACAGTAGAGGCTGAAGTTACGTTATGCATCCACTAAACGGAATGTCAACAAAACAGTCCAACTCCGGCTGGCGAGGAAAGCCTTCTGCGACTGGGCCGGGGTGTGGCCGGACGATGGTCACCCTTCTCGGTTCGCGCACAGCATGTTTGTGAAGAATGTGGTGCTAAATGACCTGCAGACGACCTGATTCTAGACAGTCGGTAGGTAGATAG
>NW_015114346.1:129441-130991 GCF_001443285.1 Poecilia latipinna | reverse complement strand
ACCGGATTATAAGGAGCACTGTCGGCTTTTGAGGAAACTGAAGGTTTTTAGGTGCTCCCTTTAGTACGGAAAATACGGTAACTAAAACTAACTGAATTGCACAAAAAGTAAAAATAGGGATGCACAATATCAGCACTAAAATGGGCATCAGCTAATATTAGTCATTTTTTAACAAATCGATCTCTTAAATAAAACTGGGCCAGTATTAACAACCAATATTTTCCTAAGTACAGTTTTTTTTTTCTTAAGAGTGTCAAAAGGAAAGGGCAATGAAAGACGTAAAAAATATATATAATACTGGTTATCACCAATAACAGATTGCTGTTGTTGGTGCATCTCCAGTCACAACGAAATAAAATTAAACTATAATGAAAAACTTACCACAGTTACCACACTGATTCACTGTTTAAACATTTAAAACCCAGATCTTTAAAGAGGTTTCCTCTTTCTAATCTGGTTTGAAACTATAAAAAGTGCAACTTCTGATCAGGTTAAAGGACTTCAATCTTTATGTCTCACTTCCTGTGACTCATGAGGGGGTCAGTCACCCACAGTGAGTGAGCCATTGATTGACAAATCCTCTGAAGTGAGACTCCTTGCAGGAAAAAATAAAAAAACTAGATAATCAATCTCTGCCAGGCACGCTGCCATCCAGATCCTAACTCCTCCAGGGAAGATGGAGAGGAAGAAGAGGCGACGCTCGATACGGCAGGGATAAGGAACGCCCCAAAGACTAATCCTCTAGCACAGGATTATGGGTAATGAAGGTAGATGTGGGAGGTTTTCCAACCGGACAGAGAGGAGAAAGTTGAAGATTTTACTTCCTAAACTTTTGGATTTCTTGATAAAACAAGAAGGTGGGTCAGTATAAGGTTTATCGAAATGCTACAGGAGAGTCGAGTCCTTCCAGGTGTGAAACTCAACCAGGAAACACCAGGATTCCTGGAAGAGCTGTGCAGACTGGCTGCCACCAAGGAGAGGGGTTGGCAAATTGGGATTGGCAAATCCCAAGCTGGAAGATCCAGCAGCAGGGATCCTTCAATATTTCCCAACTAGAGATGTTTTATTTGCTTAGAGCGGTAACAAAAATCAGCTGTACAGGATTAAAGCGCGAAGGTTTCATTTAATCATCGAGAGTTATATGAACAAGAATGACATTTATGGATTTTAGGGTCAAAATTGCACAAACATCCACTAATATCTGGTTAAGGACATGAAGGAGACATTTGGGATTGAGAACCACAGTGTTACGAACAATAGCTGGAGCTGAACTCCTCCAGCCTCAAATCTGCAATTATTTAGAAAAATGGCTACAAAAGACGTTAGAAATGTGTGTATATATGTAATTGTCCTTTTCAGATTTTCACAGAGTGCCTTGAATTTTCAAATTATTTTGTTTAGTGGCCAAACCGATGAGTTATATTTAGAGGTGTGCCGATCAATCGGCCACCGATCATAATCGACTTTTCACGGATTTCCATGAAAAAGTGTATGATTGGTGATTGCCGATCACGGTCTCTTGTTACCGATCACATAATTATTTTTTTAAT
>NW_015114346.1:111747-124961 GCF_001443285.1 Poecilia latipinna | reverse complement strand
ATTAAAAAAATAATTATGTGATCGGTATCGGTGATCGGCCCTCATGGGGATCAGAATCAGCAGGAAAAAATCCGAACGGCACATCTCTAGTTATATTTCATCCTTTTTGTCCAACCAGCTAGGGATGTAAGTTAGCAATTAATGAGTTCATTTAAGGTTTATTTATCTTATTGATCAAACAACAATTAACTGATAATCAGCTATTTGGAAAAAAACCTCTTTATACAAGAGAATAAACCATTATCATCTTGCATCATTAAACTTAGACATTCATAATACATAACAAAACAGCAATGTCTTAGGCTGCTGAACTGAAAAAAATAAAAAATGTGAAATGCATAATTCCTCATGAACGAAGAGATGTTCATACAGTAACATCTGTGGTTGCTAAATGCTAAAATTTCACTACATGAAGTGTATTAACTCCTCCTCAGCCCTCAAACTCAACTTTGCTTATTAGTATCATATTATTTTCCATAATGTTACAACTTTTCTCTGTTATTCCCTGTGATTTTCTGTCATAACATTCTCGCCTTCCTAGTCACTTTTGGTTGAGAAGTTGACGATGCTCCGTCATGCAGCTTGGCTGAATGAGAGCTATTAAGGTGAAACTTACAGTAGAAAGCTTGTCAACTGTTTATATTTTAAAACATAAAGTGCTTTTTCCATCCCACAGCAGACTCTGTTTGAACCTTTTCTCTTTTTCCCATTCTGGTACGGCTGCCATCTTTGTTTCTGTATCAATGGTCTGGTTCAACTTAAGGATAACCAGCAGGACCCTCTACTGGTTGGGGGCCAAACTACAACACTAAGAGAAGGTCTAAGCGGACGTTACTAGTGAATCGATTGGAACAAATGTTAATCTAATAAACCATTACTCAACAATTAATTGTAAGTAATTGTTTGCATCCTTACCAGCTAAGCTTAACAAGAAGCTAATAGTTACTAAAATGATAATAAAACCCTGCATACAGTTGACAAAATTCCCAATAATGAACTACTATTTGCAATGAAGAGCACAGTAGGGTGTACAAATTGTAGAGCACCTTAAAAGATCCGTATTTCACGAGTTTTCAACGTCTCTCCTCTTCGCTTTTTTTGCTGTGTGTTACAGATGCTGAAAGAAGTGGCGGGATTGTACCTGATGCGGGTGAAGGCATAGAGCAGGTAGGCCGCCGTGTTACCCCGGTCGTCTAGCATCTTGTCAAAGGAAAAGACGTAGTCGTTGATGCGGTTGTGAGACAGGTCAGCGTATTTGATGCAGCCAAAAGCAACGGCTCTCTGGGCTTTAACGAGCTCTTCTGGAGTCAGCACCTGCAAAGATGACAAAATTAAGTCCACAATCAACAATAAATGGACGGCCTTCACAGACTGTAATAACTGAAGACTGGTTCACCCTCTAAGAGTCAAAGCAGTGAGCTGAGTTTAACTTCCATCATTAGTTTACTAAACCTGAGGCAGAGATTAAACCAGCTAATCTGGTTCCGACTCCGCAGGGAGTAAAGAGGGGGATTAAAATGAGAGCAGCTGGAAATAAAAACCTGCAGTCGAGCAGAACATAGACTGAGACCACCATGTGACTCAACAAGACAAGAATTAACAGTACAAATCAGGACAAGGTAAGAGACGGGTCATCAAATTAAACATGAAAGGAACAGAGACTCGGAAAATAGTCATTGATGTATACAAATTGAATAAAATGTAAATTTGACAGATGGACAAAAAGAAAACTGGATGAAAGCACAGAAGGTCAAGCATCTAGGGCTACAAGATAGAGAATCGTTAGCAAGGTAAGATGGACAAACAGATGGAAGTTAAAATGGACAAACAGAAGAATGTGATGTAAAGGACAGACTGATTCAAGATAAATTGGACAGAGTCGTGGGCATAAGGAAGTGAAATTAGATGGATGGACAGAAGGTAATTTGGACCAATGGACAGATAGATTGAAGACAGACTTGACGAACGAATAGCCCGATGATAATTTGGAAGGACAGACATAATAGGTAGTTTGGGCAAACATATTGAAGGTAGATTCAACAAACAGGCAGACAGATTAATTTTTTTAATTTAGCATTAGCAGAGCTAAGATTCTTTAGTGAATTAGCGGTTAACAAACCTAACTTTTCGGTTAGCTGTTCCCACCATTAGCAATAACGACTACCGATTTTAGTCCAAACATGTATTCTCCATTACAACCATGGCAGCCCTTATGAAAAAAGTCCACCAGAAAAAGAAGTAGTAAAGAAAATATATATGATTTCTATGATTTGACAAAAAACATTGGATGGAGGACAGAGTAAAAGTAAATTTGACAGATGGAAGGTAAACTGGATAAATGGTCAGATTCCATAAGAGCCAAAAAGTGTTCAAGATGGTACAAATACTTTAAAGTCTAGAACAATTTCATTTTATGACATTAGTTTTTTCCTTTAGTGGAAAAAAAAATCTTGATGCAAACTCAATATCTTTATCTCTTCTGTGTTAAAGGTCTTTTGAGAACACAGATGGATAGATGACCTGGTCTTTAGCTGCTGCTTTCATAAATCAATCAAAAGAAGCCCAAAGGTGTCTCATAATGGGGTCTTGCTCACATCCAGGGATCCAGGGCTAATCTTTCTATCAAGGTCTCACCAAGGTTGCAAACCAACACAGCTCCAAGTTTAATTTTCATTCCTGCAGTTTTCAGTTCATCGGATGAGATTATTTCCAAATCCTGCCCAGGACACACCTGTGTTTCCGTTTGATGTTCAGGTGTGCAAAAAACAAGAGATGCTGACCTGGTTGGGTGCTACCGGGAGCTCTGGGTGCAGCGGCATCAACACTCAGAAACTTTCAGCTCAACAGATTCTGATGTTGGGAAGAAACTTGCATGGAGACTCATGCCAGCACAGTTTCCCTGCAGGCCCACCTCGCCCGGCAGTGTGCTGGCTGCCTGGGTCAGTGCCCACGTCTACCATCTGCTAACTGAAGCTCATTAAAACCGACTGCAGACACCGAGAACCTACGTCTGCACTGTTGACACTGCTGCAGCTCGATTTATATCAATGTTCTTCCTTGAGTTTCTACGGGTTCCTACAATCTCTTCATCTTCTGTCTTTTTGAAGTATAAATACACAAATTCATGACAAATGCTCTGCAGATACTTCAACTGAGGGGTAGTGGCCACAATCCAATCTTATTTACCTCCTCAAAGGTATGAAAATCAGCCACTGTCCCCTTTTGGTCTGCCATGAAAGAGGGCCAACTGATAGACCTGCTCACTGTGCTCTCTGTGAATTCGTCTTTATTATTCTGCAGTCTGAATTGTATTTCCTCCACTCTTCGATAGCTATTCTCATTATGTGGTCACTTGGCCAGTTATTTTCCTAGTGTCATAACTGATCATAGTTTAAAGGAAGGAAAAAAAATGAATCTAATAATCTTTATTATTACAGAATTGTCTACCCGTTTGCATTAAACAAGCCACTTAGTGACTTTTCAGACAAAACATGATTTAAAAAAAAATCAGCCTAGACTAAAATCAAAATTGGCTTTTGAAAGATCGGTAATTGTTCAGAAAACTCCAATCAGATGGACACCTGTGTCAGACTTTACGGAGGGTTTGGGAAACAGGAGTTGCTCATGGTGGTACATGACACCATGAGTTTGGTATAGCGATGTCACCATAATGGTGTCCAAAACACAGAAAATAAGAGTTGCTAGATTTTTTACTAGTTATTTTTTATTTTTTGCTAAAAAGTTGGTAAAGGGGTCTGGAAAGTCACTAATTATATTAAGGTTTGTAATATAGCAAAAGTGCTTCTAGCATTCTGACCACAGCCCCGATTTTCCCCTCCGCTCATCCCTACACCTTGGCCACACCACTCAGTGTATCTTGGCTCTGCCCACTTATGTGGAATTTTTCTAAATTTGTGAGAGGCAGAGTTTCACACAGGGTTGTTGCACTTAAATTTTTCTTTGTTTTATTTTTTGAGGTCAAATTTTATATAATCATGACTGATTTGAAAAGTAATACTAATGAAAAACATCAAAGGAGGTGAATACTTTTCATAGACATTATACCGTATTTTCCGGACTATAAGGCACACCTAAAAGCCTTAAATTTTCTCAAAAATCAGCAGTGCGCCTTATAATCCGGTGCGCCTTATGTGTGCACTGAATTCCAAAATCTGTCCCTGACACAGACACGTGAAGTGTACAGTACGTACGCTGGCAGCAATAAACCCATCCATCCATCCATCCATCCATCCATCCATCCAATTTTTTGCACCCTTTTCCCATTGTGGTTAGGGGGGATTGCTGGTACCTATCTCCAGCTGTCAATGGGTGAGAGGCGGGGTACAGCCTCCTCAGGTTGCCAGTCCATCGAAGAGAAAGTTAGTTTATTTATAAAAATATACAAACACCAGGTCATCTTTGTCAGAGCTTTGCTCTTTTTTTGTAAAAGAAACTTTAATCAAAAGTTTTTCCAGGGATTTGAGTCCAGAGAGTTCTCTCTTCAGAGGAATTCAATAAGCAGACTCAGATTTTATAAACCACTAAAGGTTTGTCCTTCAGTCAGCAGGTCACAGCATCCTGGGAAATGTGATTTATTGTGCTTTAGAGGCACAGCGACACATTCACAGGTTTTCATATCCACTATAGGATGACACAGCTTCTCACATGGGGGAAAAAAAAAAAAAAAAAAAAAAAAAAAAAACAGGAACATCAGGTGGGTTTAAACTGCTTTCGACCTGCACCACAGTTCACTTCAACCAAACCAAAACAAGGTTTTTTAGGCAGACTTCAGTTTGCTTTTTGCAGAGTTTGACTGTGCATTCACGGCTCCCCAAACAACCCAGACTTTTAAGACAAACGACCTAGTTTGAATAAAGTGGACTAAAACATATTAAGTAACACATATTTTACTGTTATAACCTTCTTACTTAATCTAGTAGATATTTTCTTTTAAATGAGATAAAACTTGTATCTCAGTACAACAAGAACTTTTTCCAGTTTGAATTTATTTCCAAGATCCGACAGGTAAACGCCATGCTAGCTTTACATGGCAAAAAATCCAGCCAACTGGCAATAAATTTGCACTCAACTGTGATAGATGCAAAAAAGCTAACTAGCTAGCATGGACGGAAGTCTCAAGCGCCTCAAGAATGCAGTAAAGATGTATGTGCGCGAGTCACGCTTTTGTCTGAAATAAAAGTATAACACAAGAGGAAAAACAGTACATAAACGAGATTAAGCGACATGATTTATAACTGCAGGTTGAAAAAGGTAAAAGTTTAGGTGTAATTTCCCCTGAAAATAGAAGAGAAAGTTAACTCCACCAGCAACTGCACAACTAAGGTTTCCAGCTTCTTACCCACACATTGGGTGAAATCTGCAACTCCCAACACTGAGATTTAATGAAGAGACAAGTTGATGCAGAAAGCAGCTATGAGTTGAGGAAGAAAAAAGCAAGGAGATAAAGAACCCAAAGCGTGTTGAAGTCGCGCCGAGCTCAGTGGATAAAACCTAAAGTTCTGGTTTGGTTGGAGTCCTGTGGTTTGGCTCAGCGCAAAGAATTAATGGTTGCTGTAGAGTGAGCGAGTCATTACCGTGAAAACGTGCCTCGGAGCGAACAGGGGCAGAAATAACGAGCTGGACAGTGTCCCGGTGCTCACTTAATGGCCGCTTATCAAAGATTTAACATCTGACACTAAATATTGATAAAAAACTGTTACAATATGAGCTGAAATAACAGCATTGTTAAAGCACAGAAGAGAGGTTTGAGTTATTATTCTAAAGGAGAAACCTCCAATAAATTGTGTGAAGAAAAAGAACAGCTGGATGAACAATAAAGACAACTTTTACAGGTGTAAACTGTTTAAATTCAGAGTAAATCACAAAAACAAACATGAATAAAACAGAAAAAAAATCTACATTTTTAAGGATAAAAACCAAGAAAATTATTAAAACAAATGGGCCAAATGCATATGAATATAAAACTCTACAATAAAAAACTCAGATTCCCAGCTTGCAGCAGAATGGAAATCAGATTTTGATGCCAGTTGTCTCACCTTGTCTCGCTCCTTCTCTTTCAGTTTGTCCATAGATCTCTTCAGTCCCTCCTCCAACAGGTCCATCAGCCTCACTGTGTCTCCAGATCGGGTCTTAAATTTCTTCCTGGGGGGCAAAACAACAAAAAAATAAACACCTTGCACAAGAAAAACAAAATAAAACAGAGAAAAGGATGGAAGGGATAAAAAAGTTAGAGATGGGACTGAGCTTGTCAAGGTAAATTTTACTGGATGATTAATTGTCCCACAAATGATCAAATCCAATTTCATTTGTATAGCACATTTCAGCAACAAGGCATTTCAAAGTGCCTTACATCATGAAAATACATAAATACAAAGTCATAGAAAACACAAGTCAACAATTCAAACATTACAATTTGTCAAATGCCATGGTTACATATCAGATTGTTGATTAATGTTTCATTGATTATGTTTTAAAAGCAAGTTTAAACAGGTTGGTTTGTAGACTAGATTTAAAGGCACTCAGTGTTTCAGCTGTTTTGCGGTTTTCAGGAAGTTTGTTCCAGATATGTGGTGCATAGAAGCTGAAAGCTGCTTCTCCATGTTTGGTTCTGGTACTGAGGATGCAGATCAGAACCAGAAGATCTGAGAGGTCTGGAAGGTTGATATAACAATAGTAGACCTTTAATGTATTGTGGTGCTAAGCCACTCAGTGAATTGATAACTATATTTTAAAGTCTATTCTCGGAGCTACAGGAAGCCAGGAGCCACTAAAAACATCCTGGTTTTAGTGGGAACCCAAGCAGCAGCGTTCTGCATCAACTGCAGTTGTTGTTTTGACACCATTTTCAAAAAAAAACAAAAACATATTGGTAAAGGCATAATACTGCAAGTTTGCCCTCTCAAATAACAAACTTCAATTTTATAAGCAATTAATCATATGACAATTGCACAAATTGGAAAGTAAAGGAAACGCATAAATTTAGAAGAAAACATGTTTTCTGCTACAACGTTTTGCCGCTAGGATGAGTTTGGGTTTCAGCTGTAACAAAATGAGGGGATTTCACACAACTGCAATGGATATGCTTCTCCCCCATCACGAGTCATGAGATCAAACTGGATGCTACTACTGGCGAAAAAGATGAAGATGAGGACAGGAAACAGTAGGTGGATGATGGTTTTTAATGATTTAAACTTAAACTTTTTTATTTCATCGAAACACCTATACAAAAAAAATTTGTGGTTTTTCAGCAGCGGAATATAATCCAAGTTTTGTGCACATTTGTAATGGACACGTAGCTACACTGAAAGAAAAGGTGTACTTTTGGTTTCAATTGTATATGACCATTTATTACTCTGTGAGACATAAACGTACCGATCTGGTTTGGGTTTGTTTTCCCCTCCTGCTGAAAATTTATTTCTTGATACCAGAACTGGTTAACTGAGGGCAACCAGTAGTTCTTCACCACTCTGCAGGTTTAGTTTAAACAAAAAACATAAACTCTTCCATCTTCCTATGAACAACCCATTCATGAATTGGGTTAAGACTCACTTGTCCTCTCCCAGCACCACTCCAAAGCCGGCGTGCTCTACCCGGGTCACTTGGGGGTCGTACCAGCCGATCATCTGTCCTGCAGCAAAAATCACCTGAAAGTGCGTCCCCTGGGGGAAGAAACCACACCGAGACAACAGAAGATAATCTGAAGTCACTGCAGCTTGAAACAAAATGGCAGAAACTTGGCAGTCTGATGGCTGGAGGAGGTCAGAAGTCATAAAAATCCGCACCTGCCCGCTGTCCACGACGTAGATGACTATGTCAGCCTTCTCCTCGAAGAGCCGCTGACGCAGTGCTGCCAGATCTGACGTGTCATAGGTGTAGCCACCGTCCGACTTGACGATGGTGAGCGGGATGGACTGACCTGGAACAAAGACGATCTTCCGGCCTTCGTCCAGCTCAACCAGACCTGAGGAGGAAATAATGGCAACAAAAAGGTAGAGGGATGAAGTTAGACATTAAGACAATAATGAGGAAGTTAGATTATAATAACAGTGTAAAAAATACCCAAGACCAGATATTTATGATAATAGCACCTCCTGGTGGTGGCTTCAAGTGTTGGCATGTTGTCATTCATCTATTCATTTAATTTACTGATTTTCTCCTGTTTTATTCTATTTGTGAACAAACACAGACTGATGAACAAACAGATGCTGTAAAAAATAGTAAAATAAAAACATTTCATATCTATATATCCCTCCATCCATCCATCCAATCAGTTGATCCACACCAGCTGCTGAAAAACAGGAAGTTAAATAACTTTGTGACAGATTACAAAATAAACTGCAGAAAGATCAAAGATGGGTTCTATTTTTCTGTCTCTAATCTGACATTTTATACACTCCTGTGTTTTTTTCACTGTTTTTTATATTGCCAGAATAAATGTGTTAAAATACAAGAATAAATGTTACGACTTTATGAATTTGTAAAAATACCTCAATAAAGTAATATTACCAGAATACAGTCATAATATTACCAGAATAAAGTCATGCTTTGAGTTTCACCTTTGTCCTCGAACTCCTTCACCACCTGGGTCATCCGGTTCTGGTAGAACGACTCCCCTCTCTCGACAATCTTAATGTCCAGACAGTCGTAGACCTTCTGAAACTCTGGAATCATCACATCAACCAATCCCAACAGGTTTATTCTACTTTAGAATTATTTATAACCTCAGTTTATTATTTTATTTACTTCAAGCACCTTATTGTGTCACCTTTTTTCCACTAACATATTTAAAAAGGAATAGACTGAAATGTAAAAAGTCATTTTAATGACTAAATTGAAATGTAAGAAAAAGCGAAATTAATGTCTTTTTTTATAATAACAAAGCACAAAAAGAAGTTTACAGTGTAAAATATATGATTGCATATTAGGGCCAGACTAGGAGAATTTTGTTTTCTGACATTACAAGAATGGAGTAACATTAATAAGAGAATAAAGTAGAAGAAAATGAGAATAGTCATATTATTACCAGGATAAATTTGTAAAAATACAAGAGTAAAGGTGTAAAATTATGAGAATAAAGTTATAAAAATATGAGTATAAAGTTATAATATTAAGCAATACAAATGTGAGAATAATATCATAATATTACCAGAATAATGTTGTAAAATGTGTCATGGAGTGTTGAGAATCTTGTGACATCGCAGTTTGGTATCAGTTTTGCAAAGAACATCAGCATCAAAATATTAACAGCAAGACTTTGAAATGACTGTCGGTCTTACCAAGCTGATCATGTCGGATATTGATAACTATTGAAGCTTTTTATTTCCCTTTAAAACAACTTACTTTTTGTAATTTTACAACTTTCTTAAAGTAATATTGCGTCTTTACTTTTGCTAACCTTACTTCATTCTCATAATGTTATGACTTGGACATAAGTATGTCTCTCTTTCAGTGTCATGGAAAAGCCCACCTCTCCTGGAAACGTCACAGATCATGTTCCAGGCTTTGATGAAGTCGGGTTCTTTGCTCTGCAGCCTGACAACACATTGGTACGCCCGCTTCTTGAACTCCTCGTCCTCGTCAAAGCGCTTCTTTGACTCCTGGTGAACAAAAAGGAGAAGAATTTTTTTTTTTACCTTCAGATTTCCCTTACTTTTTCAATTGTTTTGTTTGTTTTTTTTCCCTATTATTCTAAACCAAGGGTATTATTCTAACCTGCGGCTCCAGAGCCTTGATAACATGGGGAAAAAAAAAATATATAAATATATATATATATTTTTTTTTTTATAGATATAACAAATGGCTTTAGACGTTTTTGGATGGAATATTTGCATCGGATGCCACCAAAAGTACCAGCAACATATTTTTAAATCCTTTATTTAGTCAGTATGTTGAAAAATGTGTGTGTTTAAATTATTTTCCATAAAAATAAACATCTTGTAGTATTTTTATTTTCAACTAAAAAGGTATAAATAAAATGATGGTTATTTAAGAATGACATTTCCTACAGCAGATATTCATAAAAATTATACGTTATCTTTTTTTTTTTTCAAAAAGTTATGTAATATTTGCAGCTCTAAAGTTTTATTAATAGGTACCGAGGGCAAAAACTTCCTCTTTGCACTGTAAAGATTGCAAATCCATGGTTTAGAAAACACTTTTTTGGTAACACTTTATTTGACGGGCTGTGCATAAGGCTGACATGACACTGTCATAAACATGAAGGAGTCTTTATGAATGTCTGACTGTTGTCATGGAGCGTCATTCGGTAAATAATGACACTATTAATGCAAAGCTGCTTTAAAAGTTGCCTTGAAAGTCCATTAAAAGTGAAAACTTTACATTATTTTGTAAACAATGACACTTGAATGGACACCTCTGGTTTATCGCAAATTTTAACTGCAAACCCATCCTCCAGGTCCCATCCGAGTGTGTGCAATTACCAAAAATCACCCCTCCTTTGCAAACTTAGACTTTTATGCTATATTTAGCTACCTTTAAAGGGCACCTAATATGCAAAATTCTAATTTTGCTCAATTTTATACTTCCATTTGGGTCTCTGCTGTGCTCACTTCTAAAAACAGGACATTTACTTAAAAAAAGACAAGAAAAACAAATTAACTTCTAGCTATCTTTTGACAAGTTAATGTTTTTTTTTGGTGTCTGGAAATTGAGCCGTTTCAAAAACCTCCGAATGTAACGTCACAAATCAGCAGGCACTACCCCTCACCTAGCAACTCCAACCAATTACCAAGGAAACCCAAAACAAGCTTGTGCATTGCATACACTGTGCAATGGCTGCTGGAAAAGACAAAAATTATACAGAAATACTCCTCTAGTCTCAACCACTGCCCTATATACAGAAACTACTTGCTGCATTCTTGCTGGTCGTGCAGGTCTGCACTTCTGCTTTTTAAAGATGTACAGTTGTATAATTGCGCATCTGTTTGCAGCAATTTGAACGTGACCGTGTAAACATTAAGATTGGGTGGCGTGGCCAGATGCAACTTATTTAGATTTAAATTGACAGAAGCCCTAAAATTGCTGATCCTGAAAAGAACTCCAAATAGGCAGAACCGAGCAAACTAAAATGATCTAAGAATGATTTTGTGCAAAAAATTTAATAGACCTATTCTAACCTAATAGACCTATTCTAACCTATCCAAGGATAATAGCATAATAGACAAAAAAAGATTTGGTATCAGCCAAAATCAGAATTAAAAGGGTAGGCTTTAAAAGATCAGTGATCGGCCAAAAAACTGCAATTGGTGCACCCCTAAGTATTTTATTGAGCTGAAATAAGCCCAACCCGATAAACTAACCTTGTAAAACATCTGCAGGTCACCGATGGGAGGAGACACTGTCAGGTAGTCTGGAAATTTATCCTGCAGGTGAGCTATGAGCATCCCAAACTGGGTCCCCCAGTCTCCAACGTGGTTCAGCCTGCCGACGTCAACAAACAGTGTGACAAACAACAACAACAAAGGCGTTTCCAAGAGTTGCTATGATACGGATGCAGAGGCTAGAAGAGTTTAACTCCAACCTGAGGACGTCATAGCCCAGAAACTCAAACAGCCGACACATGCTGTCGCCAATGATGGTGGAGCGAAGGTGACCCACATGCATCTCCTTGGCAATATTGGGTGAGGAGAAATCCACGATCACCTAGGCGACGAGACGACAAAAATGATTAATCATCATCACCTTTGTTAGTTCTCATTTGTTCTGTTTTTAGTCTTTTATTCTGTTCTTTTTTCAGCCAAGTCCTTTAGTTTGGGAAATTATTCCCTGTGGTTTTGGATGCTGTGCAGATGGAAGTATTTACATTTTGGAATAGCGCTGAAACAATTAATCGGCTTCACCGTGATTAAGTGATAATTGAAATAATCGTCTAATTTATTAATTAATTAATTGTTAACTGGAATATAAAAACTCAAAAAACTGCCAACTGCTGGAAGAACAACACACTCAGGACAGTAATTAGTCTAAAACTGTACAAAAAATATAAACATTTTTCAATAAATTAAAAACAAAAGTCTGTCTGTAGATATGTTCTACCCAGAACTCCTCTAGTGTCAGTATTAGCTTAACCTGGTTCATAGAACAGTCTATTAAGCACCTTTTGTTACCCAAACAAAATAGTCAAATCACCCGTGTTAATGTTAGCTGCAGATGCTAAATTAATAAATCAGACTTTTTATCATTGTGTTTTAGGGCAGTCGTCCCCAACCCCCGGGCCGTGGACCGGCACCGGTCCGTGGACCAATTGGTACCGGGCCGCACAAGAAATAATTAAATATTTCCGTTTTATGTATTATTTGAGTCTGGAGGATCTTTTATTTTGAAAATCCGTTAACCAGATTCTCTCAGTTACTTACGCACCAACACTGAGCCCACAAGCAGCAAAATGAGTAAGAAACAGATCAGATGTCTTTGGAAAGTTTCTTTGCAAAGGGGAAAAGGCCCAGAGAAGAGACAGGAGGATGGATTTATCCCGGACCGGTAGGTGAGTCCCACATTACAAGCCGCTCTGCGTAACATGCGGCGACCGGCTGCTAATGAGGCAATGAAGCTTCAAACTGCTTCACCACGTAGAGACCAAGCAGGCTGTGGATATCAGCAACACTTCGGGTGTCATTGTCTCATCACTCCCAGATGGGACCGTCTCATTGCAGAGAAACAAGCTCAGGGCTCCCGTTAGTCATTATCATGAGTTAAAATTTTCTCAAAAGTAAAATGTTTGTTTTTGTGGCGCATCTGTATCTTATTTTGAAGGGATATATAAACGTTACCATAGCGACCAGAGTCGTTTGGGCAGTGGTTGAGAGGAGATGAGTAGAGCTTGTGAGTCTTAACTCTGGTTTAGACGGCAAGATTTAAGGATTGTCGGCCGATTCTCCAAACCTCTGTGACCAGAGAGCTGATAAAAGTACAACAGGTTCGATCGGTTTGTGTCTCCAAGGCAGGAGGAACACACCACACGAACCAATTCCAGTCACAAACATCGTGATTCCAGAAGAAAATCCACAAAACCCCCAACATAGCATACAGGAATTTAGAATGACCAAACACGGATGACGATGTAGAAGCAATAGCAGTGGTGGTTTTTCGTTACTGTACTTAAGTACAATTTTCATGTATCTGTACTTTTTCTGTATCTGTACAATTTTCATGTATTTTCATGTATCTGTACTTTT
>NW_015114346.1:102086-109217 GCF_001443285.1 Poecilia latipinna | reverse complement strand
ACTTGGAGACCAAGCACCCTGTACATAAGCAACACTTCGGGTGTCGTTGTCTCCCATCACTCCCAGATGGGACCATCTCGATGCAGAAAAACAAGCTCAGGGCTCCCATTGATTTGTCGTTACGAGTTAAACTTTTCATGAAAGTAAAATGTTCTTTTTTGTTACGCATGTGTATCTTATTTTGAAGGAATGTGTAAATGTTACCATAGCGACCAGAGTCAGAGCGTGTTAGGACAGTGGTCAAGACTAGAGGAGTAGAGCTTGTGAGTTTTAGGTCTGGTTCACACGGCATGATTTTAGCATTGTCGGACGATTTTCCAAACCTGTGACCACAGAGCTCATAAAATCGGTTCGTGTGTCACAAGGCACAAGGCAGGAGCAAGACACCACACACGAACCGATTTCACTCACAAACATCCCAGTTCCAAAAGAAAATCCCGTAAAACTCCCAACATACCATATGTGAATTTAGAGTAACAAACATGTCCGACGATGTAGAAGCAATATTGATAGTCTGTGGACTCATTTTAAGTGATAAAAGACGTAACAAAAACAAAAAATGTTGGATAAAAGACTGCAGGAGCAGCCGCTCTATTTTCTGCACTATGCACTAAACCAGGCTTTCAGTTGTGCTATGTCAGTTGTTTGGGATTCCCCTCTGTGTTTACGTCACTGCGCTTTCTGATTGGCTACCTGTCACATTCAACAGGCTGCGTTCTCTCTCCCAGTCACCCACACACTGCGATAATCGGGCCAAGACAATCCAACATGTTGAATATGCCTGATTTTAGATATGAGTGGTCCAACGTTCTACATAACACACCACCCAGGCAGGATGATCGGTTAGGATTATCGCAGCAACAATCTCAGAACTCGGAGCATTCCAAGATTGTCATAAAGGGACAAAATTAAAAATTGTGTCATATGACACCCTCTACCCTCACCCCCCAGAAAACTGTCAAGCCTCGACTGGTCCGCGGTGATAAAAAGGTTGGGGACCACTGTTTTAGGGAATAAATATGAATGTTAAAATTTCCTAGAATTAAAACCTGGGAACATTGTAAAGCATAAAACTAAAACTTTAAAAAATAAAAAAGCAAGAGGAAAGTAAAGTTTTATTCTGTAGACAAACCCTCTTCCTGGTGGCAAGCGGCGGCGGCTGGACACCATTGAGCAACATGCTGGTCAGCAGTTTGGACACAAACGTTTTCTTCAGATGGATGTTGATGAATCCTGGACAATAAAGCAGAGGAATGAGGCAACGCAGCCACAGTGAAAACAAACCAGCAAACAAAAAACTGCTGGGTTTAAAGAAAAGTGAAAATCTGGAGAACCAAACAAATTATTCTGAAATATTTATTTTGCAATTCTTTAATTTAAGGAATATATTAAAATTGAGCAACTTCAGAAAAATGTAAAAGTACTGAAATGATCATACGACCATTAACAGACTTTTTTTCTAGCATTTCATTTGTTTTCCTGCTTAATTTTCAAAACTTAAATTTTTTTAAATTAAATCGACTGTGATTTACATTAATCCTAGAGAAACTCATCCATGCGTTTATCTTTAGCCGCATTGATTACTGCAACAGCGTCTTCACAGGTCTGCCAAACAAATCAATCCTCCAGCTGCAGCTGATCCAGAACGCTGCTGCTCGCGTTCTCACTAAAACCAGAAAGATAGAGCACATAATACCAGTTTTAAAGCCCCTATCCTGGCTCCCTGTAGCTCAGAGAATAGACTTTAAAATACTCTTGTTAGTTTATAAATCACTGAATGGTTTAGCACCACAATATATTAAAGATCTGCTGTTGTATCAACCCTCCAGACCCCTCAGGTTCTGGTTCTGTTCTCCATCCCAGAACCAGAACCAAACGAGGAGAAGCAGTATTCAGCTTATATGCACCACAAATCTGGAACAAACTTCCGGAAAACTCTAAAACAACTGAAACACTGAGTGCCTTTAAATCTTGACTAAAAACCCACCTGTTTATTTGTATTTGAAACGTAATCAATTACGAATTTAGTGATGGCACTTGACTTAATGAAATGTTTTGATTGCTGATTCTATGTCGCATGACTTCGTGTTTTGTGCTTGTTATGATGTAAAGCACTTTCAAATGCCTTGCTGCTGAAATGTGCTATACAAATAAAATTTGACTGATTAACAAAACACAATATTATATACATTTTTATATACTACAAAATAGTTCTTTTTAAGATGAAGTGAATTTATAATTACAAATTTTAGTTTACAGTGCCAAATAATTCCAGGTTTGTAAAAAAAAAAATCCAAGATTTGATAGTATAACAAAATAATAATATACCAAATTCCATTAAAAATTACTTTATTTCAATTTTTTTTTTTTTTTTAATAAACAAAATGTTCATAATTAAGTAAAAAATAAATTTAATAACATTATAACATTTCTGCTCTTAAGATATTAATATATTTTTAAAAGGTTTAAAATATTTGTTAAGGCATTTAAATTATTAACACTAAAAACATTTGCAGGAAAATATGATAAAAGAGATTTTAAGTTTAAAGTAAAATATCGAAAAATATTTTCTGAAGTATATTTCAAATTAATATTGTCCTAAAAATATTTTTTTGTTAATTTTAATACTTGATTTTATTTTAAGCATATTTTAATACAAAGAAAGACTTCAATTTATTAAACAAGTAAAATTCATTTTTACTGCACTATTATAATGTACTTATTATAATAAATTTAATCATTCAAGCAATTTACTAATTCAGTAGAAAGACTTGCATAAAAAAATCTGAAAAGAATTATTCATACCTTAAAACAAAACTTAAATTTTAACTTGTTCAGAACAAATATTAAACAGATTCAACAAGAATTTCCTTATCCGAAAAAAATAATAACTGGAATAAATGAAAAAGTGCAACAGATGATCTGTTGAAAAGTTTTAAATCTAAAATAAAAGGAAGTGTGTCTGAAAGGGTTAAACTCAGTGAGGTTCTGATTTCAGATCCAGCTCCTACCCGGTCCGGCGATCTCCGTCGTCTGGATGAGTTCGTTATCTGGCAGATTCTGGACAATCTTCTCAGCGATTTCCCTCGGGTTCACCTTTGTCCCTTTTGCTTTCAGCATCTGAGACAAAATAGTCAGATAGGATTTGTATTTAAAAAATTCTAAACATCAGGACTAGAAATGCCAACTGGTGGTTTATTCCACTGAGATTAGTTCCAATCAATTAGCTAATCATGTTCGCTTAGACCTTCTCAGTGATTTAGTTTTGGCCGCCATAAACAGAGGGCACCACTGGTCATCATGAGCCGTTGATACAGAAACACAAATGGCAGAGCAACATCACAACGGGAAAGAGAAATGGTCCCAACAAACTCCAGTGTGGGATGGAAAATGCACTTGTTTCTGTTTTGAAATATAAACTCTAGACAACCTCCTTAAAGAGATTAAGAATAATAGCGCTCATCCAACTATGCAACATGATAAAGGGGCGTCAACTTTTCACCCAAAAATGACTGAAGTGCTACGAAGGCAAGGATGTGATAACAGAAAGTGGCAGAAATGACACAGAAAATTTGTAACATGATGGTGAAAACATGATGCTAAATACGCAGTATTGATTTTGAGGGCTGTTGTGAGTTTTAGTACTCCTTCAAGAGAAATCGCACACCTCCGTCCAGTAATCTGTTTTCACAGGGAATTAAGTAAATTACACATTTTATTCTTTTATTCACTTTCATTTATCCATGCAGCAACCTAAGAGGTTCCTGTTTTGCTTAATAATATGAGAAAACCACAATTGTCTGATTATTCAGCGAGTATTTACACGAAATGTTAAAATTTAACTTTTGTAAAATTCAGCATATAATGTTAATATGTTAATAAAAGAGGTCAACCCCTTTGTATAAGAAAAAACTCAGGATTTTAAGAATTTAATGGCTGCTAATCAATTAATTAGTCGATCAATAAGATCCATATTTAGACTGAATCAATCGATAACTTTTATGTTCTGATATCAACAGTGAAACATTAACAACTGGGGAACGCCATTTCTTCTGCATCCTCTGCTCCCAGTAATGTGATGAACGAGATGTTTGAAGAAAAAACATTAGAGGAAAAAAGGAGCAGTCAGAGACACACCTGAGCCATGCCCATAGCGCTGTTGCACTGGTAATCTCCGAACTTGGCCTGTTGGTTGGGCGTGACGGCGAGCGGCGGGTTGTCGAGGTCAGGGAAGGAAGCCCTAATGGCCTCGCCGAAAACATCCTGCAGCCGCTGGTTGATGTTCAGCATGGATTTACCGCAGTGTGGTGTCTCCTCCTGAAGACTCTGAGGAAAACAACAACGCCACCATTACCAATATGACATAAAGATAAATCTCATCTTTTTATACCAGATACAATTTCTGATATTAGTAGATAAGTTTTGCCTTGCTTTCTTTTCTAAAAAAAATAAATTAGAAATGACTGAAAGTATCTCCAAAAAGTCGACATTTCAGCCATCCCTTCTGTGAGTTGTATGATGGAGTGTTAAGTACAGGTTGTAAGAATTTCATGATGAATTAAAAGCTGTAAAATAGAAGCTGTAAAGCACATTTGTCAAGCAAGATGACATCATTCTGAGCTATGGAAAGCCAAGTAGAATTTTGATGAAAATACATAAATTAATAAAAAAAAAAAAAAAACACACACACACACACAAACTTTCCAAAAATTAAATCTTCAAAAATCCCAAATCTGATTAATCTATAAAGTTGATTTATCGCTTGGCCCTACTGGAACGCCAGCCGCCACCCACCCTCTTCATGACGTTGAGGCGGTACTTCAGTCTGTTGTTTTCCTCCCGCAGATCCTCCAGGCGCTGCGATGGCTCAAAGCTCTGAGACTTTTTAAGGCTCTCGATCTCTGCAGACAAACTTTGGATTTCGCGCTCCTTTTGGAGAAAAAAGAAAAGAAAAGAAGAAAGCTCAAAATGAAACAAAACACTTGTACTGAGTTGTACAATGGAACTATGAGGGTCAGGTAACACAATTTTATTATTTAAAAGATATAGTCATAATAAATTTTACAAGGAGAAAGTCCCATGAAAACTTTGTTTTAATGAGACAATTATGAAGATCTGATGTAACCAGTTTAGTCTGTGGTTCTTTCTTCAAATTAGACTTTGTTTATGATTGTTTCAAAGTCCTGCTACTGATGATAATATGATGCTGATGTGATAAAAGTGTTTCCTTATCTGTAAAACCGATCCCAAATATTCTGGTAATAAAATTTTATTTCTGTATTATTTCGACTTTATTGTCGCACGACTGAATTCTATTATGGCTTTATTCTTGTAATTAAAAAAAATAAATAATAAGTCTTAGCCTGTCCCTAGTAATTTGTTATAGAGTTAACAGGAACTCAAAGTTTAAATAATGATAAGCTGCAAAACAGGCTTGTCAAAAAAGACGATGGCTTTGGCCATGCCGATATCACTCTGAGCTATGCAAACACAAGTAGTGCATTAGTGAAAAAATCCAGATATTCCAAAAATTTGAATAACTCGCCCATTCCTACTGTAGCTCCTCCAGACACACCTAAGCCACTTCTCTGAACAATGCTCTGCTTGCCAGGACATAAGCTTTCCATTTTCATAGGATTCACTGCTCAGTGACCTGACCAAAGCCTGTTTTGGTGCATCACATAAAATCCAAATGAAATACATTAAAGTTTGTAGCTGTATCCTCGCAAAATGATTAAGAAGGTATGAATATCTTTGCAAGACAGAGCAAAACCTTTGGACCAGATCTGTGACATACCTATAGTGCAGCAAAAATTCCCGATCAGCTCCACGACTGAATAAACACAAACTTGGTCAGAGTGAAACCAAAAGTGATTTTCTCTCTGTCAGTTATTGGAATAAACAATCAGATAAAAATTCATCCACTTAAGTTGGTAACATTATCTTTTGTTGCCTTAAGTTTGATTTTGTTGTAAGCATGCTGTAATTAATACATGTTCAAATTTACTAAAACGAATTAAACTCAGTAAGAATGAAGCTCACTGAAAATATTTTTAAAGAATTTTACAAATTTTCAGGTCAGAGTTAAAACAAAGAATGTTTGGATTAGAAATATTAGAAAAAGTTTACTTTACATCGTTGGCTAAAGAAACCAACAACTTAGAATCTCATTTGTTTTTCTGTTCTATTTCGTATAGGCTTCGTCCTTTCAGGCTATCGCTAGTGGGTTTATCTTTCGCGCCCAGCGCAGCACCGAGGGCTAAGCCTATACTCATAGAATCTGGGGTTACAATACGTAACCAACGTTTTTGATTAGATTCTAACTGAAAAATCCAGTTTTTACTTCACATAAAAATGTTACAATTCTACTATCTCCACCAGATGGCGCCAAGGACCTTCTAAATAAAAAGTGATTTTAACTTCACAATGAAAGCAACAACTCCAATGCTTAATGCAATTAAAATGACTTGTACATTGACTTTGGCCCACATGCCTTTAAGTTAAACTTAAATATTACATTGTGATAAATTCGGCAAAGAAATAATGTAAGATTAAGCTTCATAATATTGAAGAACTATTTATTTTTTCACTACTTTGACAGTAGAATAAGGGTGAATAAAGAACAAATAAAGTAACAATTTTCACAATAAAAAGGACATTTAGGGTACAAGCCGAATTCAAAACTCAAGTTTGTTTTCTTTAAATTGTGAAAGAAAACTTTTATTAAGCGACACTTTCTGCATATCAAGAGGAAATCATTAAATGTAATGTTTTTTTGTAGAAAGTTTGGCGCAGCGTTATGGTGCCTTGGATAGTTTAACGCTCTTCTAAAGCGTTTAGCCTCGCTATTACAAACCTTAGTAGCTCTTTATTTGTCTATGGCTGCAATGATAAACCGGCGGCTCACCTGGTGCTGAAGCCGGGCTGTGTACTCGGTCACTGGGTCTCCCATCTCTCTGAAAAGCCGGGAGAAGAATCTGCTGCCGATAAGAAGCACAATCTCGTGTCTGATGAAACAAACTGCAGGATGAGGAAGAAGTTCAGGATTTACATTCGTTGTCTTTGATTGAGGTTTGTTACATTTGTGCAGCGCCATCTGCAGGACCGGAATGGGAGCCTCCGTCAGCCAAG
>NW_015114346.1:97820-98726 GCF_001443285.1 Poecilia latipinna | reverse complement strand
AAATATACACACTTACAAACATACTACATATGTATTTGAAAAAAATGAAATGAAAGGTAGCAGAAAGAAGAAAATAATCTTATAGTATCTGCCCCTTTTTCTCAACTCTGAATCAAAACAAAAAAAAATGATTTGTCTTATGTGACAAAAAAAGAAAACAAAGGAAGAACAAAAGAAACAAGGTCAGTCATCAATCTCAACTGAACAACGATACTATACTCTGACTTTATACTATTTCATACTTCTTCAAAAAACCAATCTTTAACTTTCTTTTAAACATGGGTAGTGATTTAGCATTTTTAACATCGTTTTGTAGGTCGTTCCACAGTTTGACTCCTTGTATCAAAGTACATCGTTCTTTCAAACAAGTTCTGAATATGGGTTTCTTAAAAATCTGTGTCCCCTTAAGGTTTTAACTACTCCCTTTTTTCAAAATTTTTTTGGATGTTTAAGGGTAATGTATTTAGGTGTGCCTTATACATAACCAACAAGATATTATAATCAACTAAATCATAGAATTTCAATAACCTGAAATTACAAAATAATGTATTTGTTTTATATTTGCCATGTTTTCGAGCAATAATTCTTATTGCCCTTTTTTGCAAAACAAAAACCGATTTTATGCTAGTATAACATGCCTTTCCCCATACCTCAACACAATAGACCAAGTGTGGAACAATTAGTGCATTATACAACATAAACAGTGCATGATCATTCAGAAAATCCCGTACTTTATAAAGCACTGCAATTGATTTAGCTAATTTTGTTCTTAAATAATTCAAATGGGATTTCCATGATAATCTCTCGTCAATTATCACGCCCAAAAATTTCACCTCACTAACTCTACAAATCTCTACACCATCAACTTTAAATGGAGTATTTACAGTTCTTTGTCTCCTTGTAAAT
>NW_015114346.1:77854-93599 GCF_001443285.1 Poecilia latipinna | reverse complement strand
GAAACATTCACAATCTGAACTATGCCTAGGTGGGCCCCATGTGGGGAAAAGGAGGGCAGACTATATGGGTCCCACCTAGGCATGCTGGCTATGAATCTTGAGTTTCATTACAAAAAAGCATGCACTGTATCAGTCTGGAAAGGATTACTCTAAATAACCATAAATGTGTTTTATTATTATGAGCTTAAATTTAAATGTGTTTTACTTTGCAGGTTATTTTTTATGTTTTAAGTCCTTGACTTCGACCAAAACTGATATAATAAGAAATAAAAGCATAAATATATATTTAGACCAATAGTAGATGAGCTGGACATCAAAGGCAGCTCTACTCATGACATAACGATGCAGGAGGCAATGCCAAAAGGAGGGCTTGTATGAGGAAAAGACAAAACAAAATATCTACTTTTCTTTACAAAAACATGTTTAGGGGAAATAAAAAAGAAAATATTTGCATTTCTTGATGTAAATTCGTGTAAGGACAAGGAAAAATTTTTAAAAAAATTTATGCTTTTATTTTTTTGGTCAGTTTTGTTCCTCCACAGGACTGATCCTGTCAAGATTGTCAATAAACATAGAAATAAATAAATGGCTTGATGAAGAAATTACTGTGCCAAATATTGCATGCAAAAAAGGAGACCTTTTCCAACTTACACATTTTCACAGTATTAATTGAATGTCATTAATAATACATTTTCCATTTAATTTTCAATCTTAATTTTATTCATTTATGTTTGGTTCATATTTTCCATATTCTGTATTTTGTTACTGTCAAATTTCATTTGATTTTTTTTTTTTTCAAAAAAAAAAAAATATATATTTTTTATATATAGATATCTATATATAGATATATATCTATGTATATATATATCTATAGATATATATCTATCTATCTATCTATATATAGATAGATAGATATATATATCTATATATAGATATATATATAGATATCAAATCATATAGATATAGATATATCTATATCTAGATATATATCTATATATATAGTCAGTATTTTTATTATACATTTGTTTTCTCATATATTTGCTTGTACAGTTGACCGATGTTAAGATAACAATAAAATGGGAGTTTTGGTCTTGGGGGGAAAAAAAAAAAAAAAAAAAAAAAAGAGTTCAACAGTCTATAGAAAATGCCTAGGTATGTGAATGAAAAAGAAGCAAATGCTCAAAAATAAAAAAGGAGGCCTTGCGAGGGAACGAAGCATTACATTCCCTCGCAAAGCTTTTGCATTACCTCGCAAAAGTTTTGTGTTCTCTTGCAATAATGTACTGATCAGTTCATGTGGCATAATTCAATACTGTAAGTCAGTGGTGCCCAAAGTGGGTCCTGCAGAGCCAGCATCCTCCATGTTTTAGGTCTCTCCCTGGTTTAGCACACCTGGATCAAATGATGGCTCATTAGGAGGTACATTAACAAGATGAAAAGGTTGTTACTACCACCAGGGAGAGAACTAAAATGTGAAGGATGCCGGCCCTCGAGGACCCACTTTAGGCACCCCTGCTGTAAGTCTTTCTTACGGTGGCCATCATACTTTCTGCTATTATATAAGGTTTCTCCTTATATCTTAATATCTTGTTGTGAAATATCTGAAGTTTTATATATTTTTTCTTTAGGATTGAAAACCACAAACCTATGATATATATATATATATAAAAAAACCTTTCTGTAAGTAGGAAAGAAATAAAAAAAAACACATCCAAACTATTTGGACTATTTCTGAGTTATTACAGGGTAAAAAGTCATCCGACAGTTTTGATTGTGTCTCTTTTATGTTGCTTCTGAATGGTTTAAAGGGCTGTTTACATGTGCAGTTCCATCTCAGCCTTACAGAAACAGACATAAACATGCAGTGAATAAATCAATTTCCAATCAGTTTTTTGCACCAAAGAGTTAATAATAATAAACACGTTTTTGATTGAGGCCATTTGAAATGTTAAATTAACATACGTGACTGTATACAAAATAGACCAGCAAATATTGCAGAAAGCACATTGTGAGGCAACACAAAAGAAAAAATGTTCCCCATTTCTCCTAGGGGGCTCCGTACATAGGGAATACCATTGGGACATTGGTATTCTACTTTGTCATTTTTGAGACAAAAAACTAAACATGATATTTTTAAGTCTGTTCCAGCTCTAAATATGCAGTCAGTAATTAACAACTTCAATTATAAGAGAAAAACATTTTATTTTTGTTGTGAAACTACAAAACATAGTGTTTGTGTTTTGTCTGCCATCTTCCTTTTTTGTGCTGGTGAAATATTTACAACTCTTATCGACAGTTACAGTGTCTGAGAATGAAATTCACAGCTTTTTCTGGACTTTTGATAAAAAGAACAAAACTGGAGGAAAAAAAGGACACCCAAATCACAAAAGTGCAATAAATACACACCATATGGGTGTAATAGCTGTCGGCAAACACGTCACCTGGTTCATCAGCAGTCATAATACGGACTATTAGAAAACAAAATCATAATCAAATCAGAGACCAAAAAAAGCTGCAATTATACAAAAGCTACATGATTTACTGTGATTCCTTGGGAAAGCCGACATTCCTTCATCCTGGTTCAGTTATAAGTCCGTTTATGGTTCATAGGTTCATCTATGTGCTATATAAGACTGACCATATTCAGAAAATAAACCTCTTTGTGGTTAAAAAGTAAATAAAAATAAAAGGTTAAAGTTCATGCCATGGTGTTCAGTGATGAAGACAAATATATGGTCTTATGTTCCTGTGAGGAATAGGATTTTTCTACTGAATAAAGACATTTAACACCTGAATTTTATCACAACGGAGTGTAAATATTTTAGTTCCAATATGAACTGAAAACATTTACAGGATCTACATATCTTTCCAATTCTTCAATGCAGTTAATCTAAAAGCAGGGATCAGAGGAAAACATCTGGAATGACTGTAGCAGCAAGGCATGATGTTTTAAAACAGACCAGGGTCTGTTCCCTAAGGGGCAGAGGACTGTATTTGGGTCCACTAGCAGTAGATTCTAGGCTGTTCACGTCTTCTCGGTGGTCATTTTTTAGGTTGCTCCTCTGCTGGAGAGAAAGCTGTAGTTGGTTAAAGGAAGGATCTATAGAGCAGTTATAGGTTCAGGATCTGCAGAACGACTTAACTGAAATGAGCTTCTAAAAAAGAGAAAATCTCAAGATCATGTCTATTCAGGATAGGACCCTAACTGAATTCACCACCCATCAATCCAATCAGTCAATTTACAATTCAACCATCCAATATATCTCCATCCAACCGACCATTCATCCATCCATCCAATTTAGCATCCATCTACCAAATTTATAGGAGTACACCGATTGCAGTTTTCTGGCTGATCCATCCGTCCGTCAATCAATTTACTATCCATCCAATCAAACTGCAATGCACTCAGCACCAACCATTTTATACCATTTACTTTATGCTACTGCATCATTTGACTCTTCATTATGTACATGAAAAAACATTTTAACTGTATTTGTAAAATGTTACCTGCTCAGGGATAACAGACAAAAATCTGGAAAATTCTACTAAATCTGGTATATTTGCATCTGTACCTGTTGCAAATGTTAATTAATGTGCATGTCCCTTTCAAATACATTATAATTAAATCAGTCATTCTGCCATTCATTAATCCATCCATTCAATTGGATGAAGCATGAGAATCTTTCCTCAAACACTTCAGCTAAGTTTTTGCCTTCTGCAGAAAAAAAAGCCATCAGTCATTACCGATAACTACTCTGAAGAACCCCACAATAACAACAACAACAACAACAAAAAAAAACATCTTTAATTATGCCTTTAATTTTTGTGTAAACAGTAAAACAGGCAACCAATGAAAAGATCAAAAACTGTAACGGCATGGGCTGTAAAACCTAAACAAGCTGAAAGAGCTGCAGCAAAGAGGTGTTTAATGGTTCATTTAAAACTCTGTTGGGGCCAGAAAAAAATAAAAAGGTGATATGTTTATTGTATTGGTGCAAAGCATTTTTACTTCCAGTTATAAAACACATCAGAGTGATATGTACATAAATACTCCAGTTATAGTAGGGAAACATGGCAGGATGAAGCCGAAAGTTAAGACTGATAAAACGGGACCAAAACAAAATCAGTCAGAAAGAAACAAGGAGTCTCTGTGCTTGCATTGCAGAGAAACCTTTATGTCTCTATGGGCTGACTGGAAGATTTTTTTCTCTTGTGAACAAACATACAATCAGTAGGAATTCACAGTCATCAAAAATACATTTTGATCTTCATTTCCTGCATGTTTCAACAATCAATAATCATCCAGCATGAAGGAGAGGCTTCTAGAAAACCTCAGATCAAGGTTCCTTTTGTGGTTTTTTTCTCCTAAAGTTTTATAAAGTGCAGACTATCCAATAAACTACCTGAGTGTTAGTGAGTTAGTGTCGATTCTACATTTTGCTGAGCTGGTTAGAGATAATTGGACTGACAAAATGCTTGTTTTTCAAAGAGTATGCCTCTGGTTTTCCTCTCTGAGTTGGTGCGTAATGTTCTACAATCATCTTAAATGCTGCTTGTTTTAAGTTAAAATGGCAGATCCTACTGAAGAAATGAGTTTTAATTCATATGATTTGGTGACACCTGTGGACAAATGTGGTAAATGCAGGTGTTTGAGGATTCATCAAGTCTACTTCCATAATTTGGGATTTCTAAATTAGAGAAACCTGTTGCTCTCACTGAATATTTTACAGAACCCATGTTCAAATTTTGATTTAATTGTTTTAACTTTAAAAGTCTGAATGAATATTGTCACATTCCTAAAATAATGTCCTAAGTAATTTTTGCCAATAAAATCACCACCTCTCTTTTGCCCAAAGACGAATGCAGCACCTACGTGTTAGGAGCTGTATCTTTTTGAAAAATTTTATGTTTATAAAAGTTATCATAGAAAAACAAAAACAATATTCAGGCCTTAACTGAATTCAATGAGAAAAATCTCTTCTGATACCTAAAATTGGATCCCTCTTAGCAACAACTCTTAAAACAAACTATCAGGAGTTCACAAACACCAAACAACCGTTAAAATGTTGTTAGCTTCATGCTACTTAACAGAAACTTTAGATCCTGCGCCAGGATATTTTTTGCTGAAATGCACCTTGGGAGTTGTAGTTTTGGGGACAATTTAGCAAAAACAAGATGCACCAACTTTAACAAGCAGAAGGCTTTTAAACTCATACACAGATGTTTTCTTCACGTCTGCAGCAAAAACATAAAAACATCAAAAGAAACACTGTGCTTGTGTGTTTGCATATACAATTTTCTAAATGCTCTAAAAATAAAGTGTGAATATTAAATATTTTTCAGATTTGTTTTGATTCGTCATCAGCGTAATCTGAACTCTAGTACCATTGTTGATTTAATTTTGCGCCACTTATGTACATTATCTGTGTAAGTTTAGTATAAAAGTCAGATTTTTTGCTGGAATGACTTGAAACAACTAAAACTAGCTGGTTAGTAACAGAAACAAAACAGCAAATGAAGATGGAGGAGCTCCAGAGAGCCATCTTACATGTACAGACTACCCACATGAGAAGTGCTGAGCTGCTTTAAAATGTGTTTCTTCACCGCTTCGAGTGGTCTTTTTTTGTGTCCAATATGTTCTTAACTCTTTACGACACCAGCGAGAGTTCGCCCTGCAGCGAGGGAGCAACAGGGTCAGAGGGGAAAGATACTTTGAAATGCTTCTCTACACGTCATCGGCCGGCAGGTTGGGGATGCTGGTCTTTGCTCGCGTCAAAAACGCAATCTTCTCTCTGGAAAATAAACAGAAAATATAATATGTTAAAAAGCAGACTGTAACATATTTTAGATTTTTGATTACATCCATATTCTGTTGATGGCAAAATAAAGTCTAACTTTTACACTGCCACCCACAGCTTCTCTGTAATGTAGACTTCTTATAATAATGATGATAAATAGTAAATTTAAATACATAAATAAATAAGCTAAATAACTAAAACATCTAAACAAAATAAAAATCTAAATAAAAGATAACCATTTTATAAAAATCTAGTAAAAAAAATCTGAATAAAATAAAGTCCTGAATTAATAAAAAAGGTTAAAATAAGAATAAACAAATAATTACAAGTGCAAAATGAATAAGTAATCAAAATAACTAAAATAAAAAGAAATAAAGAACCTAAATAAAAAAATAAAATATCTAAATAAATTTATTAACATTTAAATAAAAAAAAGCAAAATTAACATATAAATATAATCAAACAAAACAAATAAATCAAAATAAATCAAGAACTTCAATAAATAACCACATAAAATACACACCAAGTAATAAGTGTGTATTATAAATCATTGCATTTATTATATTACTTCTCTATGTCCTGTTTCAATTACTGTATTTTCTGGACTAAGTCGCTTTGGAATACAAGTCACAAAAGTTAAAAATGCATCATGAAGAAGAAAAAACAAACATAAATCGCACCTGACTCAGGACCAGCCAATCTATTAAAAAACTCTGACTTATACATAAAACACGGGAAATAACTAGGACCTTATCTCCTACCTAAAGGTCTGGACCTCAGAGAGCTCCTTTCCACTCTGTCCTCTGATCTTGTGGACTTCCTTGGCTGCTGCTTTCATCATCTTCTCTACCCGTTTCTCCTGCAGCTGCTCCTCTCGAGTCTGAAACAGACAAGACATTAAAACTGCTGTTCCCTTACTGGGATCGTCCTCCTGTCTGGTGGGTTTTCTAACCTGTTTCTCAGCCTGTTTGAGGAGCAGACGGAAGCGTTCGTCCTCTTGGATCCAGGCAGGCAGCTCCCTCTGTCCCTGCTGCCTTGCCTTCTCCAGCTGGATCTTCAGCTCCCGCAGAACTCGCAGCTCCTGGGTCAGTCGGGCCTGCCGTGTCCGGGATACCTGTAGGTCCAGCTCCAGGTCCAGGGAAGTGCGGAGGAGACCATCCAGACCTTTCACCTGCACTGGAGGCTGTCGAGAGGACAGACAGAAACCCTTAAAGGGACAGTATTATAGGTTTTCCAGGCATATAGTGCCATTTTACAGCTTCTGCTACATATGAAATATGACACAAAAGAAATTTGACTTTCTAATTTAACGTCTTGAAATTGGGACTTTGTTTCTTTAAGAAGCTCCTGCTCTTTCCAACACTCCCCCTTCAGGAGGCCATCGCAACATGGCTCCTCTTTTACCACCGTTGCACTGAGAAGTAGCTCATATAAAGAGCTCAGCTGATACGCAGTTTCATCACATGTTTGCTAATTGCTGCTGGTTGGTCTGAAGGAGCTGAGTGGTGGAGTCACAAGGGAGAGGTGCTCTGTGAGCTGGTATTTTGGAAACTGCAGCGCCAAGGACATGAAGCCAGAAATTCTAATTGTCAATGACAAGTACATATTTTCATGAAAATGCTTTCATCATCCTGGACAAGCCCCCAAAAACAGAGACGACGTCAGTAATAAATAGGATGATTTATTTCTTCCTTAAACATAAGGTGCATTTTAAAGGATGTAAACTGCAGTTCAATATTCACATATTTATGTTTCTAAGGTACTTCTAAATGCTAATCTGAGATGTTTTGCAGTTACATGTTTTATGTCAGACTGTTCAATATCATCAAACAGAAAAACTCCAAATACCCAACAAATATTCCTAGAATGCCACCACAATATGCTTATTAACCACAGTTTAAACAGAGATGACTGCATGAATGAAAAGGATTCCTTCTACCTACCCTTTTCATGCGCATGCTGCGTCTTTCTGAGGCATTTCTGACAAATGGAGACTTCTTGGAGAGTGTGGAGCTGTCGCTGTCGCTCCGATTAATCTGAAGAATGAAACCACTAGATTAAAGACACAACTGTAGCAAAGTTTTTTTTCTTTCACATGATGGTGAAGGCTGTCAGTTACCCTGCAAATGTACTGGCTCTGAGGTCCAGGGGAGAAAGTCTTGGAGCGGATGATGGTGTTGCCCCTCATAAAGGGGATCTGCTGGTGGAAGTCAGGACGGCGCTCCTTGGGTCGAACCACCGACCATGCTGACAAATTGTCAATGCTTGTCTCTTTGTTGACCTGGAAGATGGTGATACATCGATAATAAGACAGTTAAGACCAGGACTCAACTACCAACTTTTCTTCTTGCTCAAAAGGTAGAAATAAAAGCAGCTACCTTCTCAGTGATGGGTGCCGTCGGAGTGGATTTGGCCACCTTCTGCTCCTCTTCATTCTCCTCTTTCTCTCCAACCCATTGACTGTTGTCAGGGTAAAACTCTTCCTCTTCATCTTCAGTTTCCACACCCTCCTCATCATTTTCTTCTGCCTCTTCATTAGACATGTCTGCCTCAAGAGGATCACCTTGCCTGATGATCCATAGACACATTTTTATTCCATCCTAATCCGGTAGAATCTAGGACTGCTTGGCAAAAATTAGATCAGAAAAGTATTTTTGCATTGTCACATCTACAGAAATGGAGGTTTGAAACCCGACATGAACTTTGGGAGTTGTTTATGTTTGAAAACGTTAACACAACCAGCGGTTTTCAGAATAAAGACATGATTCTGAGATTAAAGTTTGAATATTGAGATTCAAGTCAAAATCCAAGTCAGAATTTTAAGAAAAACATTGTAATTCTGTGATTGAAGTACAAATTTTGAGATTATAGTCTAAGTTTCGAGATTAAAGTTTGAAAGAAAAGTCAGAATTCTGGGATTAAGGTCAAAATTTCGAGAAAACAGAATCCTGAGATTCAAGTCAACATCTTCAGAAAAAAAGTCACATTTCTGACTTTTATACGAGACATACGAGACGGGTATGGCTGCAGTGGAAAGCCACTTTTTTCTTTTTCTGGAAAAGAAAAAAGATTAAAATAACTTTTTTCTTTTCCAGTGGCCATAATCCTCTTTTGTAAACATAAAAGATCTGGGTTTACATATGTTGGATTACTACTGGAATAGGTTTAAAATCATAAATGGGCATCAAACACTGTTCAAGAAGGGACTAGTTTAAATTTTCAAAGTAGAGCTTTCAAAATAAAACTCGTCTCGTCATTTAAAAGCATGTTCTATAAAACAAGTAAAACCAAACCAGTGAGGAAAGGAGCTTATGTTTGTCTTTTTCAAATAAAGAACACAAATGAAGACTTTTCACTTTTAAAGTCTAACCATTTCATAGGTTCAATTATTAAAGGAGTCTCAATTAAAGAAATAATGCTGATTTATGGTTTGTCACCATTGGGTAGCTCTGTGGTCTGTTAATACAGCAACAGAAATACACAATGAATCAAGCAACAGAAAACCGTTTTGGACCGTAGGTTACCTATAATTTTGCCACACTTTGGGTTTCTATTACATCATTCTGTGTGATTCAACACAAACAGCAGAGCAAGACACATGTAAGGAAAAGTTGGAAAACGTACCACTCAGTCTCAGGAGGCTGGACTCCTTCGTGTGCCTGAAATAAAAAAATCTCAAATAATTATTGGCTCAAAAACACCAATAAAGTGGGTTATAGTGAGTTACTGCTGATAAATCTGGTTGGACAAGCTGTTAATTCTAAGAATCTGCACTAGGTGTCAGTTCCTCTGTAGTTACCCTGCCAGAGCTGCCCTGTGCTCTTGTTTCCTTGTCCTTGTTGTTAATCTCAGACATGTGGAGGCAACTCAGCAGGTTGTACCACTTGGTGTGTCGCTCCTGTGAACAGCTGACATCAGCCAGGCTGATCTGGGCTCCAGCCTGAAGGAGAGGAAAAATAATCAGAAGACTTCCTGCTGATATCCTTCAGCCGTCATGCTGAGAAACGTATTTAAATCTTTAAAAATCCCATAAATAAGAGCTGAACAGGGACCCACCAGACACTCCTCATGGCCTGACTTGCTGGTGTTACAGATGTCAACCCTGAGGGTCTTCTGCCGCAATCCGTTGTGTGACGTCTGCATGCCGAACACCTCGTTGATGGCCACCACGTCCTGAGGGAGCAGGCCTCGTGTTCGGAAGAGGCAGTGGGTGGCCTGAACGGGCGGCAGCACCGCCATGCGGACGTGCCTGCAGGAAACATTTTGGGTCACCGTTTGTTCTTTGATTTAACACAGGATTCATGATGGCAGAAATTAGTTCATACATTTTCTGATCAGCCGGCAGAAAGAGGGCACTGCAGTTGGACAGCTGCATGATATAGACAATGAAGCGTTGGTCTCTGGATTCGTAGCGGAAGCCGAGCTGGACCTGGGAGCAGCCAGACGCAGACCGGTCCTCATAGGAGCTCAGGAGGAGTTCTGTAGGGAGGCCTGGCCTGGAGAAGAAACAGCAAGAGGGGAAATGTATACACTTTTCATTACAAAAAACTGGGTTTAAAGCTACAGTATGTAACATATTAAAAATATGTATTTTTACATATTTGTTAAAAAAAAAAAAAAAAAAAGATCTCCTATGCCTACTCCCAATGCTTACTAGAAACAACCAATCAGGGCCAAGAGGCGGGCCTTAGGTCTTAGCACTGTCAATCACCCATCTGTGTGGGACTGCTAGTTAACATTGCCACCAATGATATTTCTGTTTTTGGTCATGAGTGTTGCATTTTTCTTTAGATGGCAATAGTAGCTTAGGGAAGAGTTGGAGGAGGTCAATCTTTTCACAGATTATTAGTCTCATAACAAACGATCACGACTTGGTGACAGTTTTAACAAATATGTAAAGAAGATTTTTGAAAGAAAAGTTACATACTGCACTTTCAATGAGCATAAAAATAAAGAAGAAACGATGCAGAAATGAAAATGAAACATACTTGCGTTCTGATGGTTCATAAACTCCACTATCACCGGCCACTGACTCATCAGATACAGCTGAGGTCACGCCCATCTTCTTTGGCCCCGCCCCTTGAATCTGAGCACCTACATTCAACAGTTATGACAAAGAAAAATAAAACAGTGTACAATGCAACCAGGCATCAGATCTCCAGGCTTCCTGAATGTATTTTTCATTAGTTTTGAGCTGCTTTTTAACTCACTTGCCAACAGGTGAGTTAATGCATTTTATGAGCTCTAAAGCTAGAGCTCATAAAATGCATCCAAACCACAGATTGTATTTAAGCAGCAGAAATAGTTTTAAATATGAGAATTTTTATTACTGTGAATTTTGATTTGCACTCTTCATGAAGAAAAAAGTACATGAAGTTAAATGTTTATTGTTGAGACCAGCGGTCTGCAGCCTGGAGTCACTAGCGGCTCTTTGGACCGCCAATACTTTGACTAAAAATGAAAAAACACCAACTAATGGTTTTAAATGTAAATATAGTAATAAACTCATCTATATTATTGCTATTGTAACTATTATTGTCATCATTACAACTATTACTGATACTATTACAATTATTATTACTACTACTATTATCATAGGACAATTAGTTATTACTATTCCAATTATTACTATTACTACTATATTATTATAAATATTACAACTATCACTATTACTGCTATTGCTACTACTGCTATTGATATTATTACCATTACTACCATTATTTTTACTACTACTATTACATTAATATTATTATTGCTATTAACATTATTATCACTTCTACTGTGTTTATCATTACTATAATTGCAGCATCCCTGAAAGCGAAACGTTGCATCGGCTTGTTTTATTTGTGCAAGTTGAACAACAGGAGGTCAGTGAGAAAGTCCTGCATACATAATGAGCAATGAGCTGAGCTCTGGCAGCAGCAATGGAGACTGAACCAGAAACCGGACACCAGGTCCACCTTTCACCTGCGGCTCTGACAGGAGTCACGTTCTGCTTCTCACAGGCTGCTTCCAGCTCCATCTGACCCACTCTGATGTTTACAGATCAAACAACAAATGTGATACTCTATTTTTTTATTTATTTAACAAAATAAAACTACAATTTGTTGTCCCCCACAGAGAGTGTCTAATTTTTCTGCAATAATAAAACTTCTAATAAACCGGCTTTACGGTCATAAATGGAGGAAGCAGAAGGTAAACTGAGGAACGTCCAGCAGTGCAGCATGAAACAAGGAAAGCTCTCCACAATAGGAAGCAACAAGGAAAAGTCTGTAGCTCTATTAGAAAACAGATGAAATTGAACCCGTCCATCTCACTCACAGTTTAGATTTCTTATCACTAGTTGACTCAGGATTCCTGGTATTCTGCTTGCCAGTGAAGATATTTTCTTTGATATCTTTGTAACACAGGAGGTAAAGATTGACCCTGAAGTCTCAGAGCTGTGCAGTTCCTTCTTACTTTTCATTTTGCAGATGTAATCCAGCTCTGAAGGGACAGGGCATGGAAAAGTTTGGGAACCCCTAAACTAGGTAACCCTCTGCAGGAGACAGGCTTTTAGGTCAAAAATGGTAATAATGTGCACTATGTTTTATTGTATTATTAACACATAACAATTTTTAAAGATTAGCATTAATGTTGAGAGGCCGACTTTCTGTTGAACCATAATTGATGCTAGGAAGAGGCACAGAGTTCTGGGTAAAAGGCTGACCTTTGCACTCGTCTCCGAGGACATTGTTCAGGTTCTGCTTGTCCTCCAGCTGTTCTCTCCGCTGCTCCTCGGGATCCAGCTCCAGCTCTGTCAGCCTGCTGCGCAGCTCCAGGTCCAGCCCAACCCCGCCGGACCCCGCCTCCCCCGAAAGGAACGTGGTGTCCGAAACCAGCGGCGAGCACGGCGGCGACAGCGACGACAGAGATGAGCGCGGAGACAACGAGTTCATGGAACGCGGCGTTTCGGACAGCCTGAGGACCTGGACCCGGGAAGACTCGGCGCCGCCAGGCCCGGCGTCATCAGACCGCTCAGCGCCGCGCTGGCCACAGCCCGTCACCACCTCATGCTCGTGGATGGTGGTGATGGAGCTGGAGGGCCGGTAGCCGACCGGGCCGCCGTCCTGCAGGAGGCTGTCCAGCTTGCTGCACAGGTCCGGGTCGGCTAGCTCGGGCTGCTCCAGGTAGAGATCGGTGAAGCTGAGGGAGGAGGCGGAGCCAAGGCTGGATGTTGTGGCCAGCGAGCCGCGGCTGGATGCCAGCGAGCCGCGGCTGCTGCCGGACGAACAGGACAGAGTGCTGGCCGACAGGCTGAAGGGAAAACACAAAAAAATATATGAAATATTTCTGAAGATGATGATTAGTAATGAAATGTTTCAGTTCACTTCCATTTAAGAATGGGCAATACGGAATTTTATCACAATGTTTTCAAATACTATTTAATGACAGAGTATTAGTTCCTAAAAAAAACTAAAAATGTAAAAAAACAAATTTCTCAGAATAATTATGAGAAATTGTAATATGACTTTACAACTTTATTCACATGTTACAACTATTCTTATAATATCTTGAAATAAAAATTAAGTTAAGCTTTTTTTATGTTCTCTTGAAAATAAACAGGAGAAGAGTAAAAATAACATTTAGGCAGTTTTTTTAACTGAAATTTTTATCACAAGATATTTTTCACGATAAATAATACACAATGCAATAAATGCCCATGTTTGCAAATTTTTTTAACATTCGCACAATATTTTAAAATGTTTTGCACACATTTGTGATGGAAATACAGCTAATGACTGAAAGTTGCTTTTCAGCAAAAATAAATAAATAAAATAAAATATAATAAAATGAAAGGGAAAAAAAGGAAAGCTACTTTCATAGATCCTCAGATTGCTTGGAAGGAAGAGAAATAAAGTTTGGACCAAGTTAAAACCCAAAATGTTTTTGACTCCATCATCATGGAGGTTTCTGCTTCGGGCACCAGCATCAGGTGTGTTTATTTTTTTAACTGAGCTTCCCTTCCTGGGCTCAGACTGAATATTTTGGTGGAGTAGAAGGACCAACCTCCTCAGCTCCGTCTGCAGAGACGTGGCCAGTCGAACCGTCTCCTCCAGCTCCCGCACCAACTCGCTCCTCTTGCAGTGGAGTCGCAGCCTGAAACGACAGACATGTTTGAAAAAAAAATCATCAAGGTTTCAGCAGCTTCTGGATTAAAAGCTTCACATCGGAAACACAGGACTGCTACAGATTTAAGGCAGCAATTTATAAAACCCCACAGACTAATAATAATCTAAAAATTTTACTCCTTAATTGGGTATTGATTGAAACACACTAGAAATGAAATAAGAGTTTAACTGGTCATTTATTAATCTTGTGCATTGCTCCAGACATTCACGTTATCAGTAAAAATGAAGAGAAGGGAAGAAAAAGAAAATAAAGAAGGAAAGAAAGGAAAAAAGACCCAAGAAAGATTAGATGGGAAGGAATGGAAAGGAAGATGTAGAAAAGAAGGGAAGGAAACAAGGAAAAGATTAAGGATACAGGAAATACGAAAGGGAAGACAGAAAAAGGAAGAAAGAAGAGATGACTACAAAGAAAGGAAAAGGATGGACACAAGACAGACTTAAAGGAATGATTTGTCTGTAAAGAGAGGAAGGAAAGAAGGAAGGAAGGAAGGAAGGAAGGAAGGAAGGAAAAGAAAAATGGAACAAATGAAGTAAGGACGAGAACCAATGAAAACAGACAAGCAAGAATTAAGGAAGGAAGGAAAGGGTGGATGATGGAAGGAAGAAAGAAACAAAGGAAGAAAGGAAGGCAGGCAGGGGTACAAAGAATGACACAAAAGAAGAGAGGCAGGACACAAGGAAATAAAAGAATGAAAAGATGGAAAAGAATGAAGAAAAAGTCCCACAAGAAAGGAAAGGAAGTAAGAGATAATAAAGAACACAGCGGAAGGAGTGAAGGAGGGTAAAATGCAAACCCAGGATAAAGATTGCAGTCAGGAAACAGATATTTTTGTTTTATTTTTAATTTTTCTATCCTGAAATTAAATTCCAGCCATTTTCCCTGTGCTTCCCAGACAGTGAAGGACCCTGCTCAGAGAACCTGACGTTCATGGAGCCCAGCAGCGCCGCGTCTTGAGAACCCTACATCTGTCCGTCTGAACGGGCGCGTTTGTACGACGACTACAAGGGGTCCTTTCTGCCCGGCCGCCTCTCGAGTTTCAGGAACACAAAGAGACGCGGAGCTCAGGTAGAGTCTGACCTGGAACGTGAACAACGGCGGTCCTGTCAGGGAGGAAGAGGATGAGGAAGAGGAGGGGTGAAGGGACCTGCTGGTGTTCAGGCACAAAGGCAGGGAGGAAGATGGAGGAGCGACGGAGCGAGATAATCTGAGAGAAGGTCAGAGGCTTTGAAGATATTGAAGCTACACGGCATCATGATTCCTCTCATTCAGAACAGAAATGTTATTAATGTTTCCAACTACGCATAAGGCAGGGGTGTCCAAAGTGCGGTCCCGGGGTCATTTATGGTCTTAAAGGGACATGGAGAAAAAAAAGGAAAAAAAAAAAAAGAAATCCAGACTTACTTTCTCGAGATCCCGACTTTTTTCTCCAGATCCCTACCGTTTTTTTTTCTCAAGATCCCAACTTATTTTCCCAAGATCCCGAGAAACTAAGTCAAGATCCTGACTTGGTTTCTCAGGGAGCCAATTCCTTCAACACCAAGTGCACATCTTCTTTTCTCACACGAAGTCCATGCTCTCTGCATTTAGCGTACATCCATCGGTAACCGTGAAGCTGTCCAGAGGACTGCACCTGGTTATTAATGAATTCAACCAAAACTGCCAAGTCGGAATAGGACTTGCGCTGAATGAGTCCCCGCGCACTGAAAACTCTCTTCAGATGTCTCTCACTTATACAAAACCCATGTCTGCTGTCAAGCTCTGATTTGATGTGTTTT
>NW_015114346.1:70805-75032 GCF_001443285.1 Poecilia latipinna | reverse complement strand
AAAAAAGAAATCCAGACTTACTTTCTCGAGATCCCGACTTTTTTCTCCAGATCCCTACCGTTTTTTTTTCTCAAGATCCCAACTTATTTTCCCAAGATCCCGAGAAACTAAGTCAAGATCCTGACTTGGTTTCTCAGGGAGCCAATTCCTTCAACACCAAGTGCACATCTTCTTTTCTCACACGAAGTCCATGCTCTCTGCATTTAGCGTACATCCATCGGTAACCGTGAAGCTGTCCAGAGGACTGCACCTGGTTATTAATGAATTCAACCAAAACTGCCAAGTCGGAATAGGACTTGCGCTGAATGAGTCCCCGCGCACTGAAAACTCTCTTCAGATGTCTCTCACTTATACAAAACCCATGTCTGCTGTCAAGCTCTGATTTGATGTGTTTTTTACTCAAGCCCAAGCTTGAAATAAAAATCTATATATCTAGCCAATGGGTGTGTGTCCTCTATTGCTGTGATTATGTCGTTATGTACTGATCCTGATCCGGGTAAAGTTTCTCGGGATCTCAAAAAAAAAAAGTCGGGATCTCGAGAAAAAAAAAAGTCGGGAACTCGAGAAAGTAAGTCAGGATTTCTTTCTTTTTTTTCTCTTCGTGTTCCCTTAGGGACTCCGTAGAACTCTGCTGCGTTTGGAATGCATATGTAAATGTCAAGCAAGCCGAAGATCACTCCCAAAGCAGGAAGTGGAATACAGCGCAGGGCATTCTGGGTAAAAACAATCAAAACAAATGAGCGAGGCTAACACTAGCAGGACGAAAGGCTTGTGAGGTGTTTTTTTACTAAAGAAAAGAAAAAGTCTAGAACTAATAAAATCTGACGCCACTTCATTTTTGTTCAGATTTCATGAAGAAGAAATGTGAACTCGCTCGGTTTCTTCTTCAGAGGTTTTCATGTTTCATTCAGTGGTTCTTGCTGCAGCTCCACCTCAGGCAAGGAGGGGAAGAGGTTTTTCAAGGAGTTTGGTTTGTTTGACAAAGTGCACAACCTGAAAATGTAAGAAATGTTCCAACTTTGGTTCCAATTAAACTGAGTCTACTGGACTATGAGGTGTGTTAACACCCTAAAACACTTTAAAATACAGCAGAAAATTCTGGAAAATCTAAAATGAAGGGCTAAAGCGTCTAAACGGACTAGATTATTGATATTTCCCAGTGGTCCACTCGCCTCTCAGACAGCGCCTTGCTCTGGTTGTCTCTGGCAGCCTGCAGGTCTCTCTCCAGGCGTTTCTTCTCCGTCTCTAGCTTCTCAGCATCGTTGGGCTCCAGCCGCTTCCGTGGGCTGACGTACTGCAGCTCCTTCAGCAGCTCCTCCTTCTCGTTGATGAGGATGAGGCGGTCCCGCTCCGGGTCCAGCAGCCCCGGCCACGCCTCGCTGTCCAGTTTGGCAATCTGTACCTCAATGCTGGCGATCCTTCAGAAAAACGACAGGACAGTCGACTTGGAGAAAATCCCTGACAGGTCAGCATTTACTGATATGGATATTTGTGTTTTTAACAAACATTGAAAAGGCTTTTATTGTGACATTCATTACATTCATGCTAACAGTGAATAATTTCATTCAACGTCTGGTTGATAGTGAGATCCAATGTTGGGGAAAATGTTTTAGCTACATCTAAATGAAAGATTGAAGTTTCAGATTTTAAAGCAGCTTTCAGATCAAATCCATTACCTTCTCTTTGCCTCATCATACTTCAGGCTCAGACGAACTTTCTCTGCCAGTTTGTTGCTGCTGGTCGTAAACTGGTTTGAAAAACCAAAGAAAGAAACATAATGAATGCTCAGATTTTTCTTCATACAAGGTTCTGTAACTGTGTTCATACTTTTTCACATTTTGCCACATTGCAATAACAAACATTTGATGTATTTTGGGGGACAAATGATAATTACTTAAATAAAACTCTGGAAATAGCCAGAGCTCAACATTTTAGCATATTCTTCTCAACAAAGTAGCTAAAACCCATATTTCCAATTTATTTTTGGTCTGAACAATTCTACTGAGACCCCAGACACAAGCCTTGCTCTGGATTTAGAAAACATCCACACCCAGCATGATCCTGCCACCACCACATGTCTCCAGGGAGATGTGGTGCAAAGTGGGTTTTCCTCCACACACAGTGTTTCAAACACAGGCCAAAATATTCATTTACACATAACTTAACTTTACAAAAATGAAAAAAAAAAGCTTCTTTCAGCATCATAACTGAACCTAAATTAATAAACTTAGAGATATGTTTGAATCCCTCAATTAAAAAAGTCTAGCTATTAAAAAGCCCCAATTTTCTATTTTTATTTTTGAAAGGTAATTAATGACAGGGAAGTAAAGCAACATGAATATCCCTTCATGCTTTTCGGTAAATTCTCATTTTAAAAATGTTACAAAGTGGACTAAAAAATAAAATTCAGAACTTTTAATTCCACAGTCATGTTTGTCTCTCCATCCTTTTCCATACTTCGAAAATCATCAAATACAATTTCTTTTTAGCTTTAACCAACAATTTTAATTAGCTTTAATCATATTCTTGTGACTAAGATGTCATGTCAATAGGCCCAAAAAGTGAAAGGCAAATGAATTTGGGTTTTTTTTAGTTCTAAATATATAAGAAAACTCACCAAATTCTGCAGTAAAGTGTGAGAAATTTACATACTTTAAAGATTTTTGAAAAAAGTTGCAAAAGAAATGGCTCGACGGCACATCCAGCAAACTTCATTTAGCTTACTTTATTGTACAATTATTACATTCTGTAAACTTTTAGAACTTTCTAAAACCAGCAGTGACTGAACTTGGGATTTTGAAGAATTTTTACCCCATTTTTGAAGTTTCTATTCTCTGCATTTGACTGAACTCGTTTTAGACATTTTAATTCATCACCTTGAAATTTGGTGAGTTTGCAAATTGGGGATCTAAATCCTGATTTTACTTGCATGTTGGAGGGGCAGAGCCACAACTCAAGCTTTGACTACGTGCCAAAAAAAGAAAATATGTTAAAAAGCCAGAAAGGAAAGCGCAGAAGCACAAACCTGCTTTGACAGCCTTGCTTCAATAGTTTTTGTTTCAGTATCACTCCAATTGACCATTTATTTAGCTTTTGCATGTAAAACAAGAAATGCTTTCATCAAGATTTAAATCAACTAAATGAACCCTGGTAATTTGACGAAATTAGGAAAGTTTTAAAGAAACAAATACATAGGTAAATAAAACTACATTTAGAGCAGGAAGTGGGGGTGACATTTTGTTCTGGTACTAACCTCAGCTGGGAGGTCGGTTTGGGATCCGACGTCGGAGTAGAGGCGAGGGATGGACGTCTCAGAGTTGGAGAGCGACGGACTGCTGCCCCACAGCTCCTGTTGGGAGCCAGAATTCAGCCGGAAGCCGTCCTTCAACACGGCCAGTTTCTGAGGAAAACAGAGGAGACACACGAAGACGAGTCAGGGTGGGACAGCAGCAGTGGCCGCAGCCAGGAGGGAGGGAAACAAGAAACACATGAAGGAGTAGAAGGTGAAGAAATTACCTCACAGTCCTGGTCTTAAAAAAGGGCTTCGTGTACATTTCCCCCAGGCAAATTCAAGCACTTTTCAAGCTTGTTCAAGGTAGGTTTTTAACTTTTCCAGCAACACACTTTTTTAAGATAAAAATAATAAATTAACTAAAAGAAAAACCTTTAAAAAAACAGTTTCAATTTAGTATTATATAATATTTATTACTGCAATTAATGTCTTGTGATGGTATTTTACATTCAAGGTAAATTAAAAGGTAAGCTAAAATTTAACAATTTTATGTATGAAATGTATTTCCCCAATTTCAACAACATTGCTATATACATATATATAAAACACATATGTATTATACATGTTATATATAACACATATAACACCTCTTTGATCTAAAACAGACTTCTTACAAAAAGGTCAGCAAAATGTTAGAATAACACTCTCTGTTACAGGCTTCCATAGTTGTAAATTATTCAACCAGGCCGCTAGGGGCACTGCCCAGTTCAAATACAGTAGAAGTAGAGTTAGACACACCTCCGGGGAACAAAAGGCTACCCTGAAGAGTTAGCGGGCCAGAACGCATGCGGTGGTCTCCAGGGAGAAGGGTCTTCCTGTATTTTGTATCCTGGGTGAGGTAAAATCATGCCGGTCTCTTGATTTGTTTAGTTGTATGATAGGTTAGTGTGAATATATGCAGGGCTTAAAGTAAAAAAAAATCCTGAGCCTGAAAC
>NW_015114346.1:63300-64829 GCF_001443285.1 Poecilia latipinna | reverse complement strand
TGGTGAAAGAGGAAAATAAATCACCAAGAACAATCAATAAGTTTGGACATTGAACCTTCTTTTGCCTGTGTCGAGAAACATGACCCCAGTGCCTCAGTATTGGCTTGGCAAACAATCAGAAGTGGTTCTGTCTAGTTTGGTTCTTCACCTGTTTATCAGCTTTATTGTACCTTTATTGTGGCGCACTGCAGCTGCTGCAATTCCTAAAAACAAGCGACAAAAACTGAGCTAATCCCCTCTGTTCGCAAAACGTGGTGATATTTATAACAGTCATCAAACTACGGCTCCTACAGCATATTTAAAATAAAACAATTGACCAATATAAATAGAAGTTCACCCCTCCTTGCATCTTGACAGAACTAACAGAAACTAAACTGTTGTGTATGGAGAATTTATCAAACATCAGTTTTCTAATCTTTATTTTAAGTCGTATTTAATAGATATATCTGATAACAAATGATGGCGCTACTAATATTTTCGTGACAGATTTCTCCTTGTCTTTATCCCAATGGATAAAATGGTTTTCTGGACACAATGAATCACATAGTGACCAATAGGCGCTGTCCAGTCCAGTAATATATATCAATTAGCAGGAGTATGAAAGACGTAAAAATAATTAACTGTACTACATTAAGAAATTGTATTTAAGCCTCGGTGCTACATGAAGCTAATTTTGAAACAATGCAAGTTAAAAACAGTATTTCGTGTATATATATATATTAGTGATGGGTCCAGCAACACCGACGCACCGGCGCATGCATCAAGCCCATAGACCAACACCCGTGTCGGTGCGCGTATTGGTTTCAGCAAGTCACGTGACCAATACAGGAACTGTTTCCAAATGACACTGGATGCCAAACTGTGTTTATAAGGAAGCGAATCTGTCAAAAGCATTTGCCAAACAAATTCTTGATCTTTTACAGCATCAACTACGGAGCAGCTTCAAAGGAAAGGTTCCGCAGAGTGGGACCATTTTGATCTTATACTGGAAAATAAATTTGTTTTCGTTTTTGTAGTTTCATCCGGTTCTTGTCAGTTTCTACTTGATCTATCTGAATCCAAATCCAGCTGAAATTGACTCGTAGTTTACTTTCATATTATGTTCTGCAGGTTAAGTGTCGCATATGTTTGACTAAACTGTCTTATTTAAATAAATCCACCTCCTCAATGCTGAGGCATTATGAGGCATGAGAATGAAGTCCCAGATACACCTAGATAAACTCAGATATGCAGCCATTCTACAAATTACTCAGTTGCTTTTTATAAATTATTTCATATACAGTGATCCCTCGCTGTAACGCGGTTCACTTTTCACGGTATCGCTGCTTCGCAGATTTTTTTGTGCAGTTTTCCCCCACAGTGTTCTGCGTCCTGATTGACCGTATGATTGGTAAAAACAGTCTCCGCGCTTCTTCTCTATCTGAGTGGCAATAATATTACGGTATTTAATACAGATTGTCCATTCAGGAGATGGAAACTGAAACTTTGAATGCCAGCTGAAAAAAACTGTGGCCAGAGGCAGCAAAACC
>NW_015114346.1:41981-60580 GCF_001443285.1 Poecilia latipinna | reverse complement strand
CTGAATTGAGTTTACTTTCATATTATGTTCTGCAGGTTAAGTGTCGCATATATTTGACTAAGCTGTCTTATTTAAATAAATCCGCCTCTTCAATGCTGAGGCATTATGAGGACAGGCATGAGAATGAAGTCCAGATAAACTCAGATATACAGCCATTCTACAAATTACTCAGTTGCTTTTTATAAATTATTTCATATACAGTGAACCCTCGCTGTAATGCGGTTCACTTTTCATGGTATCGCTGCTTCGCAGATTTTTTTGTGCAGATTTTTTTCCTACAGTGTTCTTCGCCCTGATTGACCGCTGGTTGATTGACCATATGATTGGTAAAAACAGTCTCCGCGCTACCTGAGTGCCAATAACGTTACAGTGTTTAATACAGATTGTCCATTCAGGAGATGGAAACTGAAACTTTGAATGCCAGCTGAAAAAAACTGTGGCCAGAGGCAGCAAAACCCGATCGGAGGCTCGCTTGACGAGATCCATCGCTCTGCCGTAGATCCAGCTGTGAATCTCTTGGGGCAGATTGGAGGAGACACTTTAATGACACGACTGCGGATCAGATTAAGGCCCGATTGATGAACACGCACATCCGCTGACCTGAAAACAGCTTTTGTTCTTTGGTTTCAATGTAGAGTATGTATGCTGCGTAATAACTGTAAAAAAAGGATTTTGCCTATCACAGGCTATTTTCGGAACGCAACCCCCAAGAAAAAAGGGTTCGCTGTAAATGTAATGTTTACTTAATTTTTTTCTACAGCAGAAGTTTTGTCAAAAAAGCGAAACAGGCTTCATTTTATAAGGTTGTAAAAACTTTTTAATAAAAATGTGTGGGAAAAAACAGTCCATGCATCCTCAGTCCAAACACATTCACTTAAATTTTCACTTTATGGTTCATGTTCATTCTTTATTGACTGAATATTAAATATATTTTAAATGTAACTGAAGATATTACATAATACAACGTATAATATTCAATAAAATACAAAGACTTAAATCTTATTGTATAGACTTGGTCATCAAATCACTACGTTGCCTGTAGGAATTTTTAATGTCCAGCAGGTGTCAGTATTGAGTGACACAGTATCAATACAGTGTTGCTATGAGTCGAAACGCCTCATGATGCCTCATTTACCCATCACTAATATGTATGTATATATATATATATATATATATATATATATATATATATATATATATATATATACCACCCCTGAAAATATCCCTGCCCCCCTCTTGCCACCCCATAAATATTTTTCTAGATCCGCCCCTGCAGCCAAGCATGATTTAATGTTACACAATACAGTTTTAGGAAGTTGCTCAAAGTCTAAACTGGTACGTTGTGATTGTAAGGTGTAAAGTTTATCTTCGACCAAACGCCCCCCAAAGAAATTCCAGCGCCCCCCTTTTGTAAAAATTTCCGCCAGCTTCCCGTCTTGTCCCCTTTCCTTTGCCCAGCGCCACTTGTTTTTAATTCCTTTCTCAAGTAAACGTGTTTCTTTACCGGGTGAGACAAACTCCATCTTTTTTCATATCGCATTTGATTTAACCGCCGAACCGAACGCATGCGCTTCTTTTCTACAAAACGTTTTACAGTCATTGGTCAAGTACACGGGAGCTAGAATTCTGATTGGCAGACATCTTTGTCCATTATCTACAGTTTGGTTGAGGCGGGCAGTTTGGTCCAATGCTTGCTTTGTTTGAAAAGCCGGAAGTCTGGCCCCCAGACGGAGCTCTTTAAGCCCGGAGACTACAGTTTGGTTGAGGCGGACCATGAAGATTGGTTGAGGTGGACCGTTTGGTCAAAAGCCGGAAATCTGGCCCCCGGCCGGAGCTCTTTAAGCCCTGTATTTGTTTGATTGTTTGATGTCAGCTTTATTAATTTGTTTGTCTAATAAATGTTATGATTGTACTTGGAAAGCGTTTGTCTTTGTGCTCAGCTGACACAATGACGACATCAAGGAATCCGGGCAGAAGAGAATAAAAACAAGTCAAAAGATTTTAATTCTTCTTCTTCTGAATCTAAATTAACACTACTGAAGGACAAACTGTCCTCTCTGCCTCACTTTCTTCTCCTACTACTCTCCAATTTGCATTAGTTGCTGAAATTTCAACTGTTAACTTTATGTTTTCTCTCAGTTTTTCCCTTTCATAGAACATACACTTGGTCTGGCGTTCTGTTTGGTTGTGGCACCTTACTGAAGACGGGCACTGGCTAAGATAATAACTAAATGGTCTCCCTCTGTTATTAAGTTTTTACTTTTCATTAACATTTAAACTACTCCTACATCAGTTTATCTGTTTCTTTTTTGTGTCCCTGCTCTGTCTTCTCAAACGCCCAGTCGGTCATAGTATGAGTGCTTGTACTGAGTCAGGTTCTGCTTCTGCTTGCTGTGTCGCTTCCTGTTATACGGAGAGTTTTTCCTCTCTACTGTCACTACATGCATGCTCAGTATGAGGAATTGCTGTAAAGTTAAGTGAATGAATGCTGGGAGTCAATGACACAATGTAATCTACTGGATTATTTTAGATAGAAACTTTTTAAACTAATTTGAATAGTAAACTGCTTAACCAAGTGTTTGATAACTAGGATCAAATGGAATACATACATGATTGAATACCTTAAGCTGACCTGCTTTTAATTGGAACTATATAAATAAAGTGAACTGAATACGTTTCTTTCAAACACTGTTATATCTGTCTATCTGCCATAAAAATTTAGATTATTTTGCTGATTGTGAAAATCTCTCATGTTTATTAGAATAAGGATCAATAGTTATATAAATACAAATAGTCAAAACGAACTAAGACAAACTAAAGCAGCGCTAAAGAGTTTTCTAGTTCACACTGGTCTTTCTTTTTTACTTCATTCTTTTTCTGCAGCTGCTTCTCACATTAAATCAAGCAAAATGAAATGTTTCACAATGACTGCCACAAACATGCTGCAGAAACAGAGACAGGGCTGCAGACTGAGCTGCCAGCTGCAGACGGCAGATCATGCATTATTGAGTGGCTCTTTTCTCGTCGTTCTAATGCTTTCAGCCCAAATGGCTGCGAGGAAAGAGAAGCACATCACATCTTTAAACGGAGCAGCCGTTGATCATCATCAACGGATCACAGAAAGTTGGCTGATGACTTAGTTTCCTTGTAAATGTGTAAATTTAGTTCATGTAAACACATCAGCTGACTCCAAGTCCCATCATGCAACTTTAATCTGATCTGCAGGCATGCAGAAATGACAGGTTAACACTGCAGTGCTTTCCACATGCATAAAGGAGAGCTGAGAGATTTAAACTATGGATCACATCAAAATAGAGAAAGGAAAACATCTTAAAATGAATGCAAATGCAGCTTCCAAATCCTTCTGCTCGAAGATCCATCAAAACCTTCAGAGTGGAGCTGCAACCAGACATCATTCTGCTGCATCTGAACCATTTTCTCCTTTCATAGTAAAATCCAGTGTTTACCGTTACACTGTGCAGGTCAGAGATTAACTAACACAGACTGGAAATGTGTCACAAAACAGATTGATACTTCTCTAGCTAGCTAACTAAAATAGTTCCATATTTGCATAAAATGTTACACAGCAATTTTTTTACTGACTTAATGTGTGATTTCTTTTTAGCAACTGGACTAAAAATATTTCATTTTCATGCACGTTTAGTGAGTTGACAACATAACCAATATACAAAAATATAATTTTCTTACTCTTTGACTTTGTAATGTAATTTTGAAGTTGAATTTCTTAATATTGTATAAAAAAGGTCAAGATGTTAAATGAAAAATCTACAAACTGTGCCAGTTTTAAAAAAAATCTGATTAATCGTCAGTATAATCGACAATTATTCTGTCTGAGCTTTTGAATGTAGTGCTGCAGCTTTTCAAACTCCACAACTCAATTTTATGTCAAACTTAGCACATAGCATGTATCCAAGCAGGTGTCCAGTGATTGATGTTTATTCAGTTCCCGAGGTGTATGAAGCTGGTCTGGGTTGACATCTAAAAGATACTAAAGATGAGTGGTTTCAGCCTCCACTGCAGAAAGCAGCAGCAGCAAAATAAATATGAACTACTGAGACTCAGAGGAACACTTTAAACTCCTCCAGACATAACTGCCTCTCCTTCTGACCAGTACGAACCTCAATGCAGCACAGCACAGACAGAAAGATGAGATCTATGTTCAGCTTGCTGCAGACAGGAGGAGGTCCCTGCAGGATGACGCCTGAAATATTTAAAACTTGTTGGAATTTCAGGTCACAAAAATCCAAACACTTCCGTTTATCATCGTCGGCTCGATGCTAGAAACCATTCCTGAGATAGCGCCAGTCATCAGCCAATCTGAGCTTCTCCCACTTTTTCTTTCATGAACTATGGGAGCATCTACGTCACACACACCTTCAGTGTGGCGCAGATGCTTTAAATATTTTATTTCTCAATTTTTTCTGATGAACAGTTCTCATCAGCCTGACCTGGCCCATGCTGGAATCTCCAGTATATAAGAGTTCACATGAGTACCACAGCAAGGCCTGAACACATCTGAGTTAAACTGATGGGGGAGAAGAAGGAAGTACTGTTGTCATGGAGATTTGGTGTCAACCTTTGTTGCAGAGGATAAAAAGAGTGAAAAAGCATCTTATACCCACTGTTAAGCACGACGGACGACCTGTGATGAAGTGGGAACAGCTAATGGCTTAAACCCAGACACAGCAGCTGGAAGTCAATTTAAAGAGCCCTCCACACTCATTTACACTTCTGCTGAAGATGGATTTAAAACGCCCAATAATAAATTAAGCTTTCATTAAAGTCGTATAATATTAAACAATACATTGTACAATATTATACGACTTTATATTAGTCGTAATATTATAAATATACTAATATTTATAATATATGACTTTCATATTATAACAATGAAAGTTTTAATATTAAACAAATATTTCACTAATATTATATAGTGTATTATATTATACGACTTTAAAGAAAGTTGTTTAATAAATTAAACTTAATGTTTAATTTATTATTGGGCGTGAGTACAGTGGTGGGCACCGCAAATAAAAAAAGTTAGTTGCGTTAACCCAAAAGCACTAATCAGAAATGCTAGTTACACTAATGCTAACACTAACGCTAAAGCTAAAGCTAAAGCGCTTACACTACTTTCTGTTGAAACTACAGGGATCAATGGGTTCCAAAGCATAAATATAAACATCTAAATACTTGAAGACTTCTTAACAGTCGACAACTAAACTTCAACACAGATGTTGAAATTTATCCAACGGAAAGCCTACAAAACAAACGAGTGAATAAGCACTTTAAAATTTAACTAGGAAAAAAAAGTATTTAGGGGAAGCTAAGCCTGCTAAACATTTTGTAAGTATGCAAAAATGTTAAAGGGTTAAATGAAAACTTTGGTCCACTACTAGTGTATTAGGAGAAATGAGTCCACCACTGATTGGGTGAAAACAAACCAAAAGTTAATAAACAAGTTTTTATTTTTAACCAAACTTACAGGAGATACAGTTACTGACTCCTCAAAGAGAAAAAAACACAGAGGAGGCTTTTTTTATTTCATACTCTGTTACAACAATTAAGTTGATGCCCATCCTTCCAAATCATCTATCAGAGACAAAACCTAATGTTTCTATAGTATTTAGGGGTGAGCTATAGAAAAGAGCAAATCCTGGACTCCAGATATTCATCATATCTATAATATATAATGTTTCAAGCATTGTAAAGGCACAAAACCCAAAAACAGCATGGCTTGTTTTTGGGTTTTGTGTAAATCAACATGTGTAATTGAGAAGACAATTATGACTTTAAATTGTTTCCTGTTTTCCTCCACTCTGAACTGATGCTTCAGAAATGAGAACAAAAAGAAACAGGTTTCCATATGTTTGTTCATACTTAGCGAACCTCGGTGTTTGGGAACACAATATTTGAGCTCACAAAAATAACCAATGGCTTTACGAGGGAAAATAGGACACAGCACACCTTCCTTATCTGGCTCCAGCAGGAAAAGGTAAAGCCAACTCTCTTAAACCGGCTTTATTGCAAACAAAAAGGTGTCATCCTGCTGTTTCTGTATTTGTGTTCACTCAAGCTTCAAGTTGATCTTACCTGCATGAGCTCCTGCTTCTCCTTTTCCCCGGAGCTGATGGCGTCTCGAATGGAGCGGACCTCGTTGAGGATGGCCTGCGCGTCCTGCAGCTTGTAACCGGATGGGCTGTTGGATACTTTCTGGTTAATCCTGGAGGACAGGAAGAAAAGGAACATTAAACAAAACCATCTACATTCATGTCAATGATACAAATCCAAATATGAATATAAAGGGTCACTTTGTCCTATATATTATTTAATTAATCAAGAATCTCTCCCTACTGTTCAGTTTGGGTTTTTTTCTTGCTCGTGTGTATAGTTTTGTCTTTTATCTTGACTGTATTCTGGGGAACATCAATAAAAATAATGTTTAAAAAACAAAACAAAAAAAGCGATTATGCTGTAAAACGAACTCCAAACTACACTCAGAGTCAGCTCAGAAAGACCAAGAACTTTATGACATATATTTATAATGTTATTGGTCATAGCTTGTGATTTTTATTTTTTTGCTTCAGCTTTGTATTTGTTTTATTGTTTATGTTGCAGTAAACAATCATCTGAGAAAACTGCAGGAGCAGCAGCTGCTACGTAAAGCTCAACATGAACAAGTCATGCGTTCATTTGAATAACCGGCCATTCCACATTCTTCCCGAGAAGGACGAGGGGAGGGAGTTTTGGGCTGAATGAGAGACACAGCAAGGGAGAAAACAAAAAAAGAGAAAGAATGAGGAAGTGAAGGAGGGAGGTACTGGTCTGTAACAACTAATCCCCTTAAAGTCGTCCTCAAAGGTGGATTGAAAACTGCACAAAACGCATTTTCATTTACATGGCTCATTTTTTTGTCTTTGACCACATATCTACAGTTTTTAAAAACACGTTCCAATTTCTCTTTTAATTGGAATAATTGTAAAAGGAACTAGGGACATAGGGATTTTATTCCCTTTTTTTCCCCGAAGTCACGTCTCTCACTCTCTGTTGACGTTCCACTTCTTCAAATGGCGATTGGTCACCAAATGCCGTCCGACGCTGCAACGGTAGAGGAAAGCCGTGCAGGAATGCTGTCCGACCGCTGCTCTTTAATCCTCCTGACACCCTCACTGTGCTGCAGGAGGCAAGGCAAACAGCGCAGCATTCCTTCTCAATTCAGCGTCCGAGCAGCACCCAAAAAAAAAAAAAAAAAGGAAGAGGAAAGGCTCCACTGCTTTCAGAGCTGCTGCAGTCGGAGACTGTAAAGCCGAGGTGTTTCCTCTCCAAACCGCATTCCTGAGCTCCGGCTCTGCTCAGGTGTTTATGGAGGCGTTATAATGTTTAATGGTTGGATGGAATGTGAGATAACCCAGGAGCAATAACTGAGGAGATAAGAAGCAGTTCACCTGAATTGGCTCGTCGACATTTTCACACCTATTTTAAGGTCCGTCAACACGTGCCGGTTCAAACTCCAACAAGTGAAAGTTTTTCCATTTTGTCCCTTCTGTCCCATTCATAAATTCTATCTTTTAGACTAAGGTTGTTTCTTATACAGTCTTTCCTTGCAGAGAAAAAGACTCAGAGAACAAAGTTCACAGTAGTGAAAGTATTCCACAGCCAGTGCCGGATCTAGAAGACTAAGGGCCCCTGGGCTGGGTCAGTTTTGGTGCCTTATCACTAGGCCTGTCACAGTAACACATTTTGCTGGACAATAAATTCTCCCAGAAACAATCATTTTGAGACCATTTTCAACTCGTATAATAATAGTAATAATGGCTTGTTAATGCAAATATGGCCTCTCAAAGATCAAAAAAACTGTAATCTCTAAAGAATGTTTATTACTGGAACTGTAAAACATTTCATTTTAAATGTAAAAACTGAAACAAAAATATTTTAAATGGATTAAGAAGGCTCAGAAAACTAAATCGCATTAAAAAAACATTACCTTTGACATGGAAAACAGGCATAAAGTGGCAGGTAGTGCAAGCTAACTACTTCATACTGTGTGTCAAATGTTGGCAGCGTTTCTCAAAATGCTGGATTTTCAATTATATTGAAGGGGAGGATCTCTTTGTTTTGAAAATTATCATGCTCATTTTAATTTACCAAGCAAATAATTGATTTATTGCTTATTGTGACAGACTTGTCTATCCCAGAAAAAAAGTATCTTATTCATGCAAAATCTGTAAGTTCGAATTGATGAACAGTTGTTTCAAAATGTATGATGGCCTTTTTTGAGTCTGTACACTCCAGTTAACGATTAATTTAATACTGAACTAGTTTACGATTATTTCCATAATTGATTACTCACGAGCAATCTGATTAATTGGGTTAGCTTCACAAAACTTGAGAAAAATTTGACTTGTTTATAAAAACCATTCAAGTTTGTAAAATACTTGAATTATTTTCCAGTTTTACATATCTTGCTTCAGAAACATCTGCCACCTCGAGAGCCGTAATAACACTTAACACTTACTCTATGAGCGTCTCGAAGCCTTGCTCTTTGTACTGCAGCTCCTGCTTCATACAGGCCAAGTCCCGCTTCAGCTTGTTCACCTGACACAGAACAAACCAGTCAGAGATGGAAATACCTCTTACTGTAGTCACAGCAATCCCTGCTCACATCAACCTTTCTATCAAAGTCTTTTATCCCTCATGTGGCCGGTTTAAACTGTTCCCAAACCAACAATGATCTATTTCCAGATTCTCCAGCGTGAGGATTTGATGATCAATCTATGCAGACACATCAGCTGTCCAAATGTAAATGTGAATTCAAGAACACAACGCAGTGTCTCTTACTCGACTTTTGGCTGTGGCGATTTCCGCTTTGAGAATATCTGGGTCATATTTGCTGGATGAGGACGACCTGGAATTTACTGCAGGAGGAAAAGAAACAAGTTAAAAAGATGTACCGTTTATGTTACTAAAAAATAGCATGAATGAATTATTTACAATAACAAGTAAACATTTAACAGTAAAGAAAAAATGAAAAGGTACAAATTACATAAAGAAAAACAAACAAATGAATAATAGACATAATAAATAAGAAAATAAGAAGTAAAAATAGGGGAAAGAATAAAAATAATTAAAAATATATACTTTTCTATAATCTATAAAATGCTAAAAAAATTATTAAAAAAAACACAAAATAAGTGACAAAATGTACTTTTGTACATTTTATACAAAAGTAGCCAAATAAATCCTACATGGACAAGTCTAAAAAATAGAAAATGGAAGCAGATAAATTATTGTTAAACTAAAAGAAAAGAGAACAATAAGTTCTGATCAAGTAAATGTTAATTCTAAGGCTAACTTATTTTCAAAAAACATCAACTGCTGTTCTGATGCTAATTTCAACAGCGCAACTGGCCCACAAACTGATAAGTAGGGCCCCAACTGACATTTACTTCAATAATTGATTAATCACAATTAATTACGATTAATTGTTTCAGCTCTACTGAAAACCAAACTGTGATTCTTCTTCCACCTCTCGTCCTCCTCATAGGAGACACCTGAAGCTAAGCTGATGTTGGACTCTGACTCACGGCTTGTCTGTGACGTGGACTTGTCCCTCCAGGCGTCGTTGAGCTGCCGGTACTCCTGCTGCGCCAGCTGCAGCCGTTGCTCCTTCACCTGGTAGATCTCCTTCTGGGCGCTGAGCGCATCCCGGGCCACGGCCAGATAGTCTCGGAGCATGGCCTCCTGCTCCCGCTGCCACTGGGCCCGTGGGTCCTCCAGCTGGGTCCGCTCTGAGAGCAAATCAGGTAAAATCAGACACCTGTCTGATTCAGGTGAAACAGGTGTTCAAGGTGCCAGAACACCGACTCACTGGTGTTGTGGTCGACATAGTACGATCCGACGACGGGGTCGTAAGCTTCCTCCCAGCCCACCGGCAGCTCATCTCCAATGCAGTCAGCGAATGTCAGAGGCTTTGTCTGCCTGAAAACAAACAGATTCAGAACTTTAATGACATGACAGACAAACTCGGAAACATTCTCTCTGTGCTTTCCGTCTCTTTTATTCCCCAATCCATCCCAAACTGTTTGGGATGGATCTAAGCCTGTAACAATTAATCGGATTACTTTAGAAATCAATTAATCATTAAGTGGGGTATGCAGTCTCTTAAAAAGGGCATTTTCCAAAAAATACAACACGCTCGGAGAAGTAATTAAGCCAAAACGGTACAAAAAATGTATACTTTTTAGTGCTGCAATGATTAATTGCATTAATCAAGATATAAAAAAAAACTACCTTTTTTTGTCTAGAAATATTTTCTACACAAATACTCCTCAAGTGGCATAGCTTGGACTAGTTCAAATTATTTTAGAGCAATCTCATATCAAGCACCTTTTGCAATCCAGTTAATTGGTTAATCCAAAAAAATAATCACCAGATCAGCACTACACTGTGTTGATGTTCAGTCAAACAGAAAGTGTTGAGATCTTCACATGCTGATCTTGGAAGTATTTTTTATCTGCAGATGCGTCCTTTGCTACAAGTAGTCAAGCGTACTGTAAAAGAAATGCTAAGTTATGGCATTTTAAGTAAAAAAAAATTTTTATAATCTGATTACAAAAATTAAATGATTTTTGTTCTTATTTACATTTTTAATGTATTTCTAATATTGCGTACAATGACTGAGGTGAAAAATCTGCAGAATGTTTTTTTTTTCATCCTATTAATCGATTAATCATCAAAAATAATCAATAATGGGTGTGCTGTGGTGGCGCAAGGGTTAAGCACAACCCATGTATGGAGGCCTTAGTCCTCAACCAGCCGTCGCAGGTTCGATTCCCGGCCTGGCGACCTTTGCTACATGTCTTTCCCCATCTCTCATTACCAACTTTCTTGTCAATTAACTATCAAATAAAGGCCACTAGAGCCAATAAAACCTTAATATAAAATCAATAACCAAAACAATCATTAGCTGCAACCTGGTTCTAATATGCTTTTTAAAAGTAGTGCAACCAATCTATCTGTCAACACAAATTAACAAAATAATGATTGGTGGCAGGCTGACATAAGTTTTAGCATGTTTAAAACAATGCTCAGGTATATTTGTGTGGGTTCATGTGAATAAAATCTTTTCTACTTTATTTTTATAAAGACTTTGCTACATGTGTACAAAGCCTCAGACACATTCCCTCCTTGCTTTCTGTCTCTTTTATTACCCAAACCATCATAAATTGTTCAGATCTGGTATCAATTGAGGATGAATCTTAAACCAAGCAGCTCCTGGATGATGTTGACACAATTCATTCGTCCAAAAAAAAATCAACAAATTACCCTTCTATACTCAAGAGTTGAGATTTTTTCTGGTTAATTAACAGAAATCTGCGACATATAAAAACAGAAGACGCAGCAGTGGAGTTGTTCTAAAAGTCTGAGTCAAATGAAACACGTGTCTCAGGCCAACTGTGTCTGTGAAGAGAGGATTCAGGGGGCAGGGGATCCGACCGTCTGTTGTTCCTCTGAGTCCTCCATTCACCTCTGAGGGGGGAGGTGGAAGGAGAAAAAGGGGATGAGGCAAAAGTGGGGGGACCCATCTAAAGGGGCACAATAGGAGGAAACTGGCCCCTGGAATTCCACAAGTGATGCTGACGGATCGCCTGGAGGTTTCCATGGCAACCCCTGATACTACTGCACTACGGTGTTGAAATTCACCAGAACTGATGGAGATGAAAAGCAACAGTTTCATGTTAAAACTCAAATCACCACTGGATATTAATAATAAGGCTGGAGCCAACAATACTTTTAGTAATTGATTATTCTGACGATTAATCGATTAATTTGATTTTTAAAAATAGACACATTCTGTAGATTTTGTCATTTATCCACTCAAGCCTTTTTTATATATTATAAATGCATTAAAAGATGCAATTAAGCAAATAATTTAAATACAATAATTTTTTATTGACTAAAATGCAATAATATAAAACATTCCTTTAGTGAATTTGAACAAAGTGAAGCTAAAACCAGGCCAGTTGATGAGTTTTGGGGAAAACAAGTTCTTTTTATATTAAAAGCTAAATGCATAATATTTTGTACAGTTCTGGTTTAAATACTGCTCTGATAATGTTGGGTTTTTTCAGGAAATTGCCCCTTTTTGAGTCTGTATAGGTCAGTTAATGATTACTAAATTCATTGACAACTATTTCAATAATTCATCACAATTAATTCGATTAATCATTGCTTTATGTGACACAGTGGTAGTAAATATATTGTATAATATATAAACTATTAAAGATTTAACCCTCTATGTCAGTTGTTTGGGGTTAGTTTCTTCCAGATTTGCTCATCAAGATACTGACATTTGACAGGTTCATGTTGGTAAAGTAGCTCAAACTCTGTCAGACTACTGGTTCAGTCAGATTAGCAGAGCTTGGACTCATCCAGGACATGTTTCTGTGAAATCTCTCTTCTTCCCGGTTATTGAGTTGTTAGTTTGTCACAATAGTCCAAGAACATTGTAAAACAATTATAAAATGCACTTTTCTAATCCTGGATTAATTTGCTGTGATTTTTGACTTTTGTTATATACACTCTATCTGAATCTATAAAAGTCAAACAAACGACAGCCTTTTAAATGGTTGTGTTTCTTCCTTTTCAAAGGGTTTATTGCCACCAAGCATCCCCAGAACCAGACATGGGGAAGCAGCATTCAGTGTCTATGCTGCTCTAATCTGGGAGGAGTTTACAGAGAACTGCAAAGATGCCGAAACAATGAGTTCCTCTAAATCAAGACTTTTTCAAAAGACTCACCTTTTGAAAAAAAATACCATTTTATGAACAACGTAGTTATAGCTTCTTGACAAAATTACCACCATACCACCCCTTTACCTACTAGAACTATTCATGCTGCATTAATTAAATATTACAACCTAGAAATCCTGAATGTATTATACCATCCATAAATATCATATCATAATGACTTCACACTTATTGTAGTCCAGGCAGTGTTTTGCAATACGCATATTGCGTAAAGTGATGTTGCAATACAGAGAAATTAGCAGTATATATGAAACACTTCCTGATTTTCCAGAGTTTTCAGTCCTTTCTGGTTCATTTTAAAGTAGAAAAACAAAAGTTCAAAATGAATTTACCACTGATTTTTCAACAGTTAAAACACGGAACAAACAAAGGACAAAGAGAAAGTTATGGAACACAAAACATGGTGGTGGCAGCATCATGCTGTTGGCCAAGCTTTTCAACAAAAGAGACAAGGCAGCTGATCAGAGATGACAAACAGAGGATGATGTTGGTAGAAACACTTTTAGAGACTGGAGAGGAGCTACAATGGAATGGTGGATGCACGCATATCCATGTGCTAGAATGGCCTAGACAAAATCCAGACTTAAATCCAGTCAAGAATCTGTTGACAAATTCTAAAGAATAGTAAGGAAGTTCAGGATCAGCTGTGCAAAGCTGGTAAAGATGAAATGACTCCAATGCATACCACACTTTTCAGATTGTAATTTGTGATAAATTTTCCCAGTCATTTATACTTTCTGGTCACTTTTTCTGGTCAACCATGTAAAAATCACAATGAAATACATTAAAGTGTGCAAAAAAAAAAAATACTAAGATGAGTTAATTTGCAAAGAACACTCCTTAAACTGCTCAGAAGATTTCATCTCTTATTTTCAGCTTTTTTGCTTCAAACTGGTTGTTTTTCTGAAGCTAAACTGGTTTTGGTATTCTTTAGCATTTGTGGACATTGAATACCAAGAGGAAAAGTTGATAAACTGACAACTTCTGTGACATGTTGTCAGCAAAAACTAAAAAAAAAAATAAATAAAAAAAAATCAGCTTGCAGGAAACCTGGAGGGGTTTTATTTCTTTCTATAAATAAACCTCCGCCTCCCAGGTGTTCCACGGCTCGGCTCCACGATGCAAACCGCTCCAGTAAAAACACCCAGGGAGGTGAGCCGGATAGCTGAGTGGTGACTCAGCCCAAATACCTCAGAGTCACAGTTGCTTCAAACTGCATTTCACAGCAGCTCAAGGTCCAACTGTAAAACATTCACACAAACACACACTCACGGGACAATCCAGCATGAATAACTGGCATTGGGATGGTGAAAGCAACAACCTGCCACAGCCTTTCTGCTGAGTCTTATCTGACCGACGGCATTCCTGTCGCCTGACGACAGCCCTGCAGCACATGATGCTGCATTCACAGGAATTTATAACCAGGTTTAATTTGTCTCTGTAATGTTCAGCGGAGTTCTCAGTATGCAGAGTGAGCTGCAGAAAGGTTTTAATCATTAATGAAAAGTGGATTTGTTTTCAGAGGGTAAACGTTTGATGGGAAGAATAATAAAAAAAAGTGAGAAAAGCTCTCTCAATTTAGAGAGCTGCAGGTATTAAAATGAAGGCCATCAGATATTTGCAGTATGTTCCTCTTTTCAAAGCCATGTCTGGGACAAAAGGCAGGCGGTCCGTCTTCATTCCTGAGAGCGGACAGTGATGGGAGGGTTTTTAGCTGACTGCCACAGGGAATTCAAACCATCCCGTCATTCAGCTGGCTCCATCTTCTCAACTCTTCATGTTTTCATTCTCTTCAGAAATATGGAAAGTTCAGCAGGCGGCTGAGGTAGAAACCAGAGCAAACAGAGACAGGGGATTCCTAACATTTCCAAACAACGGCGGGGGTTTTTCTCTCCCTCCACAAGTGAACGAAAAACTGGTCCAACATGTTGCATTTTTCCAGTAAGCACAGGTAAGTATACCAGAGGAAAATATTCCAGCAATCTCAGCTGATGTTGCTTCCTCTTCATTCCAAGGCAGCAAAACTGTGACTCAAAATATCACATTAAAGCCTTATGGAAAAACTAAGTCATGATCTTACAGAAAACTTTGGATCACTAGTCTGGACCACAGATTATTACTGATATCGTAATGTCAGAGTGGGAAATACCTGAAGGCAGAGCTGGACGATCTGGATAAAAAATAAAATACCAGATATTTTTTGTACCAGATCCATTTTTTCTTTGCTTTTTTCTAAAAAAGAAGTTATGAATGAAATGGCTTTTATTTCAGTCATCATGTGAGTTGTATGACAAAGTGTTTGGGCCACACTACAAGAATTTTTGTTTAATTACAAGAATATAGTCAAATTAGCAGACTTATTAGAATTTTACCACAAGCTCTGGGCTTGCTGACATCCCATTAAATTATGGAAACCAAAGGGAGAGCATTGGTAAAAAAAAAAAAAAAAGTACAGATGTTTCAAAAATGTAATCTGAAGAAAGAGAATTCAATCAATCAAGAAAATCAATTTATCGCCCAGGCATTGTTGAGCTGAGCGACATTGTGATTTAATTTATCTCCACCTCATTGGTGTTCCAGTTGCATGTTTTATTTCTCATAATCTCCTCAATAACACATCTGTACATTGTTGAGGAAATCTTCTGTAAGGTGCAGACATTTAATGTTGAAAACATTTTCACATTCTAAGCTGTGATTTTCACCTCGTTGCAGTTCTTGCTTTGATTATTCCTTTTGAGCGCTGCAGATTTAACCTGCATCCTATGTTTACACCAAACAGGAGTAAACACAGAATCTTCAGCCAAGAAAATAACCCTTATTGTTTTTGAAATGCAACAGCTTCAAACATGGTAATATTTTCTATAATCTGCTTTCATCCGTCGAGTAAGTGTTTTCACAACATGCGTCTGAGCCGCTGTAGCAGTGCTTTGTTAAAGCACTCAGTGCAGGACAAGATAAATCTGATGCTGGCGTCTGCAACGCAGACAGCTGCAGAGTACATATGCAAATAGGATCAATCAGAAATTAATAATCAATTAATAAATTAGAGTAAAGAATAAATCAGCAAAAATAATAAATCAGCCAGCCGCAGCAGCAGCTAACAGTTTGCAGGGCCTCACGCTGCACTTTGACCCCGTGCACCTTGGCAGGCAGTGAAAGGGATTTCACATGAATCGAGCTTTCTGGTCGGTGAGGCCGCACACTGCTCACTCCTTGGCGTTGTGTGTTTAAGGAATGCATGTTTGTTTCTCTGCTGGAGGTTTTTACCCTCCACCGTGTCTGAGCTGGAAACGTGGAGCTGAATAAGGAAAAACCTGAATCCGAGCCGATGTCGCTTTAGACTGAAACTAAACAGACAGACAGAGAGTGATGGTTCAAAATGACAAACAAGCAACAGAAGCTCTGGCATCACATAACAGTTGCTCAGTTTACCTGCTTCTAAAACTTATATAAATAAAAATCTTAAAAATTTGACTAGTGTATTGTGCAGCATTAGTTGAAATTCAATTTAGTTCAACATTTTTAAAGTTAAAAAATGTTTAAAGTTGACAGAAAATTTTAAAATGTCTCTAGGTAATAATGTGATATTGGAAAACATATTAGCAATACATAAACACCAACTATGAAGGCTTTAAAAAGCCAAACATAAAAAAAAATTAATTAAAAAAAAAAAACAATCAACGCACAGCATGCCAGGGGAGAAAATAAAGCCTTGTGGCCCACCAGGCTTATAATACGCAGAGGGGAACTTTGTAACCTCACGAGGAAAATAAATATTGTTGTAACTCATATTGTCAAAGGTTCGAGAAGTTATTCACAGAACTCCTGTAGACATCTGTGGAGTGAAGAATTCTCTAACTTAAGAAACTCTGTTTTAAATGACACTGTGTTTCGGTTTATGAAGAATCCTCCTCTCCAGAGGTACCAGTCATCCCCAGAACAGAACCAGAACAGGGCTTCTTTTCAGATTGTTGAGCATTTTTATGTCTGATGTGATAATGGAAGAAGAAAGTGTGCTCTCCAAAACAGACTGATGGAAGACCTTGCTACAATCAATCACTGAAGGACTAATGGTGCATTCACACCAGCCCTGTTTAGTCCGCTTTAATCAAACTTTAGTTTATTTGTCTTGAAAGTCTGGTTTGTTTGTGAAGGAGTGAATGTGCAATCAAACTCTGACGCAAACCAAAAAAGTGAACTCTAGGTGAAGCCTAGGCCTCGGTTCAGTTGAGTGAACTCTGGTGTGGTTTGAATGCATATGTGAATGCGAGACGGACCGGTCACTGCTCCAAAAGTAGGAAGCAGACTGCAGTGCAGGGCATTCCGGGTAAATACAACCAAAGCTAAAGCATGCGTCTTGCGCTAGAAGGAAAAATTGCTCGAAGTCTTTTCCCAAACACAAAAGAGAAATCCTACAACCACTAAAAACATAACGCCATTAAATTTTTTCTCTCTGGATATTAGGACTTCTTCCCAAGTCAACAACAAAATATAGATACTTAAAGCTCACACAAACTAAACAAACCCAGAACAAGCTAAAACCATTTCTCTGTAAAGGAAGATGGAATCATGACTATTGCAGAGACGACTCTCCACAGCAGTCTTAAAAGCCAACAAGGCGAAACACCTGCAGTGACAGAAAAATAAAGTCTCATCTTTAAATAAATCATTACATGATGAAGGCAGAAATCAGCTTAAAGTTCTTCAAAATTCCAGACATAAGCCAAGGGATTCGGTGCCAAAGTCTGAGGGGTCTTAAGTAACCGGTCAAGTTGGGGGGGGGGGAGAAATTGTGGTTAAAGCAGAACCAGTAGGAAAAAAAATGTGTCTCAACCTCAACAGGAAGGACAAAGATCTCTGTTGTTCAGCCTCCAGCTCTAATAAAACTCATTCACAACATCTGATGAGTTTTCGCTAAATTTGACACATCTGTAATATGACTAGCAAAACAACAAATAAAACGTTATGTTACACCAAAACCAACATAATGTGACTTTCTGTTAACCATCTAGAAAGCAAGACAAAATCCTACCCATAAAGGCAGTCCTCAGTTTTTGACAACAATCTCTGACTCTGGATCCAGCACAAAACACCTAATGTGTTCGAAAAGTGATGCTCCTGTGCCATAACACACGGCTCCATTTAAACTTGCAGTGATGTTTAGCCTAACTCCAAGACTATTTGTGATGGTAGAACATTTTCCTAGAGACCCTAAGCTGCAGTGCTACTCTCTTACCATGCAGATATTTTCTTGTAGCCATTTCCCGACTTACAAAAATCAACACACATCTGCCTTACTTAAACAGGATGTTTCCCGTCTTTCCCATTTTTTTAAGTGTCAATTAATTATGGGTCTCTACTGCCTCATATTTATAGGATTACTAATTCAAAGGTTGTAGACATTTTGATCAACTCAGAGAATTAGCATGCAAATTGTGAAAATATCTCAGTCACATTTATTTTATACAAGTTATTAGGAATGCTAATAAATATGGCACATGTGATTTTTGTTAAAAACTATCATTTCATAATGAGATTTATTTTATCCAGTCAATAAAGAAAAGATCCAGTAGCATGTTTTACTCCAGTTATTCTTTCATGTATTTTTACCAGAGATTCTGAATATGGATGCACTGATAGGAAAGTTTGGGACTATACCAATATCAGTTATTAATAATGCAAAACTGATATTTACCAGTATTGTGGTATTGAAAAACAGTTTCAACACCAAAATTAGAGCAACAAGATGGAAATAAACAAGACTTTTT
>NW_015114346.1:37780-38794 GCF_001443285.1 Poecilia latipinna | reverse complement strand
GACTATACCAATATCAGTTATTAATAATGCAAAACTGATATTTACCAGTATTGTGGTATTGAAAAACAGTTTCAACACCAAAATTAGAGCAACAAGATGGAAATAAACAAGACTTTTTATATCACCTAGTTTTTCTTATTAGGCAAATAATGATATGTTAAGAAAGATAACAATCACTGTCTAATAATACCGATTTGTATGTCGATATATCATACAACACAAATAAATCCCTAGTACCAATAACTGTGGAAGGAAGTGCAATTAAACTTTCATAAATCTAATATTTTATTTTTAGAAGCAGCTTTCAACTATTGTATTGCTTTCAAGTTTCCCTTTAAGACTTGATCATTTCTTTTACATTCAGTCTGATCTGACCAAAACAATTGTCTGTATTTCAATAACACCAAGAAATATTAGTTCCTCTCCAGCACAAACTGTTTTTATTTAGTATGTCCAAACAGCCTCTGATTTTACAGTCACTCCTCTGAATACTTTGTCCCAGTTACATTATGTTCGCATCCTGATTCAGACAGAAGGCGTCCCTGTCAGCGTTCAGTTCTTTGAGTATGCACTCTTCAATGAAATGTGGAGCGCAGAAATGTGACTCAATAAAAAACAACTGGGTCGAGTTCAGGAAGAAACAAATGACACTTTAGCAAGAAAAGTAAATGTCAAACATCTCTGTTAAAGCTCAAACTGCAGGAATTGAAGGACAAAAGTCAACGTCAAATCAATAAAAAAAAAACTATAAAATAAGTTCTTGACAGACTTTTGTTGCCTGATATCTAAAATTTTTTTGTAACATTTTCAATTTAAACTCGTACCAAACTGAATGTCTTGATATCCAAACCCAATGAGAAAATATGTTGCAGAAGCAGGGAAATGGAGGCAAGAAAACACAAAAGAGAAATGTAATTTTCTACTAACTGGTTTTAATTTTAATTCAAAGTGTGAATCGGGTTCTTTAAGAATAATGTAGGTCTTACAGGTTATATATATATATATATATATATA
>NW_015114346.1:30224-33950 GCF_001443285.1 Poecilia latipinna | reverse complement strand
ATATATATATATATATATATATATATATATATATATATATATATATATATATATATATTCACCTTCATGTTTAAAATTTGTGGGAAGAAAAAAAAATTCCATTTGTCCTTGAAAAATATTGTAATTCTTGAAGTGTAATTGAAACCTTGAATTTCTTAGCGTCATATGGAAGTTATAAAAAAAAAACATCCAGCTCATAAAGTGTCAACTTTAATTATTTTGGTTAGAAACTGTATTCTTTTTTTTTTTTGCCACTTTGCGTCTCCACAGTATTTGCTGTGACCTTTTTCTATAATTTCTAGCCCTATTTTTGCAGTTTCAGTAAATGTACAACTTTTTAATACTTCATTCACACCCTCTCTGCCTCAATTGTATTAAAAGTTATTATAATTTCATGTCAATTTTAAAATACACTAGTTCATCAATTCCGTAAAAAAAAAAATTGGAATAAATTGACTATGTGTCTCAGGTTGCTGGTACAAATATTCAGAATCTTTGAGCTTTCTTCACATATTGTCATGTTTCAATACATTATTCACCGTCATATGTTAGCATTTTATGCAACAAGTCAAAAGAAAGTTGTTCTTTGTGTCCAGACTGGCTGGAGAGCCACAGAACTTTGATTAGACCATATAATCATATTATATCACAATCACATAAAATTTCAATTAAATATACTGGAATTTGTGGTTGCAACATGATTAATAGAAAACTGAACTGGAAATTGGTGACAAACTTAAAATCTCTCCATAAAGTCTGGAGAACTGCTGAACAGGACGGCTTCGGGAGATTAGGAGAGCATTATAGGAAAAAAAAAGGTTTGGTATTGACAGAATTTGGTCGTTTTCTGTGGCCTTATCAGGGCCTGAGGGCCACCTGTCAGAGGTAAAAGGTCAGAAACACATGTCCTACCTGTCTCTAGGGTCGATCCAGCTGGTGGACTGTTCAATGTGGTTGATGTAGTAAATTTTCCCATCAAAGTCTTTGGCTTCCTCCCAACCGTGTGGTAGTGGCAACTCCTTCCTCGGCATGTCAGGCGAGTCTCCATGTAATGAACTCTTCTCTAGGCAGAATCATAAGGAAGGGACACCATCGCTTTTCTCTGTCATCACCACCACCATCAACAAAAAACAAAACAAAAAAAAAACAACAGATCTTTACTTCCAAATCAGCAGGCCTGCTGCGGTTCGGATTATGCCATAATCCAGAATAATAATACACAGAAAAAGAATCTTAAAAATGAGAAGGATTTCAGAGGATGGACGTGGTCCAGGAGACTGCACTTGCTCACCAAATCATCAGCATCCGTCATTAAAGAAAATAAAAATAAAAATGCTTAAATTAATCCTTCACGGTTTTCCGATGTGGTTTCAAACTTGTCGGGAAACTTTCAGGCGGTCTGGTGGGAACTTTTTTCAGGTTAACTCCAATTACCCACGGTCCACAGAACACGCTCTTTTAACGACCACAAAACCGCCGTTTGGGCCACAGAAACCAAACAAACACGCGGATAAAACCACCACCGGGAAGGTAATGTCTCGGGAGCCTTGGTGTCTGCCGCCGCAAACGGTTCGGGCTGCGGATGGAGTTACTGAAAATTCCCCCTCACGGAGCTCCGGGGTTCTCCTCACCAGCAGGCCACCATGTTGATCAGCGGTAACCGAGGCTAGCAGCCAGCCAGCGGAGGAGGAGGGGTGGTGGGGACAGATACTCCGAGCCGCCCCGAGCGTGTCACAAAGAAGTACCGAGAATCTCCACGGCGGCTTAAATCCCGTAAATCCGGCGCAAACTTCCCGCTTGTCCAGTTAAAGTCTCCGTTCGAAGTGGGGGGAAACGGACAGGAGCTACGGCAGTAAAGTCTTTCCCTTAGTCCCGATCACTTCGGTGCACCGCCATAAAGCTGGCTGCGTTCACTACCAAATGCTTCCGGTTTAAAAATAAAACACCTGTTGATTAATCCAGCCCTTAAAAATAAAACATCCTGTTAAAATGCTCCTCTGGGCAATCCGTTAACTCATGAAAGATTATGTTTATAAATTTAATCTTGAAACATTAAATTATTTTTAAATCAGAAACACAAAGTATTACAAAAAATTTAAAAAGTGATGACAAAAGAGTAGAATTTTGTTCAATTTTGTTCAAAAATGTACATTTAAAATTTTACTTTTATTTTGTTGTTTTCGATTAATGTATTTGTTATTTCGATTTATCTGCTTTAAAAATCAAACAGGGGCGTCATTGTTACGTCTTTTCATTTTTAAAGTCCCATTTTTTATTGTTACTAAAATAATAAGTAAATTATAATGTATTCAAGTTATTTAAATTAAGCTATTTTTGATGGAACAGATGCCTATATGTTGTTTAATTATCTCTTTAATTTCAGCAAATTTTTCAATTTGCTAACATTTTTTTGTTATAATTTATTATACTATATCTATATTTTAATATGTATTCAAAACATATTTTCAAAAAATATGTTTTGTTGATTTCAAGTTGTATGACTACACAGCAAATTCAAAAGTGTTAAATGTTTTGGTGTTAGTAGACTTTGTGCAAAAGCAGAGTTAATTTTACTCTAATAGAGTCACTTTCTGTTTATGTAAGTCTGGGGTGTATATTATTAGTAGTTAAAATCCAGTGTTAAAACAAAGTGTTTCCCTATCAAATCTAGAGGTGTTAAAATGGAACCAATAACTCTTGACTTCTGAACTCTGAACTCCACCAGCGGCTCTAACACTGAAGGAGTTCATTCACTGCCTCCGCCCCAGAATCACAGATTCCCACCGAAGCGAAGCGACAGAAGCCAAGTCATTTCAGGACTATTTACTCTCCACATGTCTGAGTTATTTACTGCGCTTGGTAAGTTACTTTTTTTTCTGAGATGGTTTATAACTATTATTTTGAGTTGAGCTCAACCTGTATGATAGACGTCACGTTCGCCTCACGGCTCGTTGTTAGTTAGCATATTTAGCTTAGCATGCCGAATGTTAGCGGAGTATTTGTTGGAAAAATATCGAGCCGGTGAAGATTTAATCAAATTATGGGCTAACTTGAACAGATCCGTAATAATCTGGAGTATGTTTTTTCATGATGTTGAACGTTTACATGCATATTGGTCAGCTTTATCAACCTTTCTGATCGATTTTTTTTCCTTTGAAAAAATGTAAAAGGCTTTTTCACGTTGAGAGCATTATTCCCGCTGTTGTGTCTTCTTATATATGCTTTGCAGCATGTTTTAATCCTTTTATTGCCTTTTTGTATATATTAGAACCAGTCTGGTTGCGGATGAATCTCCAGTCGTCAGCCTAACCTCTCCCTCCCGATCCCTCCATGGATTCTTCGAAGATTCAAGCTCCAAAAATGATTATGTAAGTGTTAATATTTCTGAAACTCCACATTTCTGTAATGGAGGCTTGTTGTTAGAGTTGTAGTAAAAATGTATTCCTTCGCTCCATTTCTCATTGTTATGGTTTTTGTTTGTTATGATCCAGAGACCGACACTGGCTGTAGTACTCAGAGACTGAAGACGGTCCGATGCAGTAGAGGAGCATGTTGGTGTCTCCGGCCAAACGTCACGAACAGCCCAACAACCTGAAGACAATCTGTTAGTGATGGACATCTCTCTGGTGGAGTGCAGAGAGGATCTGTCTCTTATCAACAGAAACAGAAACTGGATAAGAAATGATGGATCTGAATATCAGGTTGGTCTGTTATGTACTGTACATA
>NW_015114346.1:5993-26535 GCF_001443285.1 Poecilia latipinna | reverse complement strand
TTGAAATCAAATCTGACAGTGTTAATCTGGGCCTCCTGGATTTGCTGTGTATATATTTAAAGTCTTTAAAAACTAATGTGTGAAATATTTACAGAGACATTATACAACAGCAATTATTTTTCTGTAGTAATAAAGATAAGGTACTGGAGTGTATAAATTTAAGTCATTTTAAAAATATTCTTTAAAATTTGTTAATTTTTACTTGTGTACTGTGATTGTAGATTTACACAAAACTTACAAACACGTGTATTTAAACACACGATGACTTCAAAGTACACAAATACATATGAAACATTTTACAGATTTTATTGTTATAATCATTGTTTTTTTTTATTAATTTTATGTATGATTCTGAACAGTTGCTAAATCATTTTGAAATTTTCCTTAAAATGTCTTTTACACATTTGCTTCAGAAGATGCTTCAGTTCTTAACTCATGCTGCAGTAAGATTGTAAAATGGTAATAATAATAATAATAATAATAATAATAATAAAAACAAGGGAACCACAGCCAAAAACATGCAAAAATAAACGAATAAAACGTCAGAAAAGAGAAAAGTATTATAATGAAAGAATAATGAGATATGACAATATAACAAAAAAAAGATACCTTGACCTTAATTCTTGGATTTTATCCCTTTTTTGAAAAGTACAACTTTTAGGTATTGTCCATCTTCCGTTGATTATTTTCCGTACTCTCATCAGAACTGGTCACTCTTGGGAGAAAGTTTTTTTTAACTTCAGCCACTGACCGTCACTTCTGCATCAGTCGAGCAGCGCCCACTGCTGAGAAAATATAGTATGGCGGTATTTAAACCCCACATTTCTGAGGATTTTCTCCACATAAAAAATATATAAGAAACTCTAATTAAAATCAGCTCTTTTCTTCTTCTTCTTTTGCCTCATTTTTAAGTCTTATAAAAGCACAAACAATTTACCCTGAACAATACTAATTCAGATATATTTAAAACCAAATAGATTCAACTGTTTAACATGCGTCTTGCAGGTCAGACACTTAAAACATTAGATTTTATTGATACTCTTGTAGTCTTACTGAATAAAATATGAAAAATAAATTTCTTTACATGTATTTCTTTTAAATTTGTCAGTCTATAAAATTAAAGCTTTTAAAGACTGATGAGTCCAGTTTCCTGTGAAGCACTAAACTGCCTTTAGAAGGCGCTCTAACTCAGGGTTTACCCCATGCAGGTGGAAAAACTATCAGTCCAACCTCAGTTTTAAATCGAAACTGATATTCTATTTAATTTAAGACAGCACTTCAAGTCAAATTGGTAAACATTCACATCCTTTCACTGATATCATGGTGGTTATGAGGCCTTCAAGTTCTGTAGGATATTTGTATGTGGTAGATTCCTTCATCCAATTAGATATTTGTTCATAATTGAATACTTTAATTCAAGTTATTAATAAAATATTAAAGGTAGATATGTTATGAATCTACCTACATCCTTTAGACACATCTAAAAATATCTACATCTTTATTCTCACATAGTCGTACGAGAACAAAGCCAAAATAATACAAGTTGTAATAATATGAAAAAATGTATCTGGAGAATAAAGTTGTCACATAACTTCAACATGATATGTTTTTTCAATATATCATATTGAAAAAACATTTAACTTTTTCAGGATATTCACATGCGAACATCCTGAAAAAGCTCAGTTTTTCCCATTTATTTCAGAAAGTAAAGGTCATGTATCATATAGATTTATTACAGAGTGAAATACTTCAAGCCTTTATTTCTTGTAATTTTTATGACTATGGCTTCAGTGTCTCAGAAAATTTTAATAATAGATAAGATCAATATAAAATATATTATGAACAGAAATGCAAACTCATTTCTATGCACTCAAAAGGTGTTCAGGAAGCCAAGATTGGTTTCCTGAACATGGCTCTGGTGTTCCTCATCTTCCTCAGTGCTCAGGTCAGTTTGCTGGTCAGTCAAGAACAGGAACACCATGGTCACTGCACCAGCTTCTGGTACCTTTAGCAGTTTGGGCAGCTATCAAGTTCTTCTGGAAAAAAAAAATCAGTATCATAAAGTTTCTCAGCAGAGGATAGTTTGACGTGCCGTAGAACTCCCCAATGACTGTGAACTTCAGAAAACCTAATGGATAAAATTTTAATATTACATCATTCAAAATATTCTAAGAAAGAATATGCTTAATGTACGACGGAGTAGGGCCACGCTAAGAAAACAACAATAAAATGACAAGAAGTATTAATATTACGAGAATAAATTCAAAGTAATATGAGAATAATAATTATCATACTATGACACTATGACTGTCACATATCGAAAATAGTCATATTACGAGAATAAAAATCATTACGAGAATATAGTCTTAATATTACAAGAATAAAGTGACAGTTTGACAATAAAATGATAATATTACGAGTATAGTCATACGAGAATAAAGTCAAAATAATACAAGTTGTAATTATATGTAAATAAAGTATATTTGCAGAATAAAGTCTCCAAATATACTAATAATATAATATGACTTACGACTTAATATAAATATTAAGTTGTAATATGACTTAATACCATAGTCTCATACTATTTCTACTTTATTCTCGCACTTATTCTCGTAATTTTATTTTCGTAATTTATTTTTTATGTCATCGTTCTCCATCGTAATAATGTAATGAAGAAGTATGTGTAATTCCTTTTCATATGTTATTTATTGAATATAAATATTCCTCATATTACTTAACCAAACAGATTTCATTCATAAAAATAATTATATGAAGAATTTGAATTATATTTGTCAGTGAAAGTGAGTGGGATTTAAACTGCGTATAAAATAATAGCAGTTAAATAAACCTTTAATAAATCCAATAAATAAAAACATAAAATTAATTAAGATTCAACGGAAAGAAGGTTTGACTGCTTTAATTCCGCTTTACCCAGAAGACGCTCGCCGTTTCCGAGCCACACTCGAACGCACCAAATTTCCATATTCTTTCACGCGCTTCTCGAAAACAAAAACAGGCAGAGAGAGGGAGTCTGCGCGGTCGCATGTAGTCAGTATAGGCAACGGAACCTGAAGGAGCAGGAAGCTCCACGAGCAGACTCCCGTCCACCGGTCTTTGGTTCCGGTTCTGCCCACCTCACACATGGTTCTCCTCCGGCATATCTCCATCGCCTTGACCGCCGCCGTGGCCGCCCTGGGATCCGCTCTCTTCATCGCCCTCAACTACTTCTACAAGCGGCGCGTATGGTCCCCGCAGGCGGCGTACTGCACCATCACAGAGGTGAGAGCTTCTGATGTAATTCTTTAGTAATTAAAAGAGAGCTGCTTAAGTTATTTCAGGCGATATTTTTACTAAAAAGAAGAAAAACGCCGCAGAATCCCGATCCCTGAATAATGAAGGTTACAACTGGAAACAACAAGAATGATAAGAATGGTGATCAAGAGGAGGCTTCTGGCAATTACGAAGTGGCAGGCTGTAAGGAAGATGATGATAAATACCTATGATGGTGATTGAAGATAATTTAAATATGATAAATGATAATGAAGGTAACTTTAATGGAGGAGGAAAACAGTGATGGTTATGATGACAATGTTAATGAAATGGAGGGAAATGAGTAGAGGACAGAGACAGGGAGTCAAATTGAGGGAAAGTTGGGTGAACGGATGGATGGATTGGGAAGACAAATACAGATAGGTGGAAAGTTGGATATGATAGAGGGCTGAAGGAGGATAGAGGGACAGAGTTTTATGGACAAATGCACTGATGGATGAACAATTGGATGAACAGATTGAAGGAGGAATGGAAGTACAGATGGATACACGGACAACTGGATGGACAAATGCATAGATGGGTGGATGTCTAAAATGGATGGACAGTTAGATAGCCAGTTGGATTAGACAAAGGGATGGATGGCATGGTTGGATGTATTCTGGATGGATGTTCCAAGGAATCTTGTTTCTGTCTGTTATGAACAGTTCACATGTTCATACAGTTTTCCCAAATGAACAGTTCCAGGATTGGAATGACAGAGGACACATGTTTCCCTGTCTTCTGAACATGGAGCACATAATGGACAACAACATTAGGGATGCTATTCCCACATTTATTCTCTTTTAATTAACAAAAAAAAAAACTAGCTGGAGCTTTAGTAATCAATTTATCAGTTATTTGAACGATTATTTGGACAACTAATCAATTTTTCAGATAATTAATCAGATATAATATTTGACACATTCTGCAGATTTTTTTATGTGACCACTTAAGCTTTTCTCAAACACAATATGTTACAAGATGCAAACAAATTCCTTCTTTTAAATAAGAAAATTAACACTTTATTTGTTGATTGTAAAATACAAAATTAGAAATATATTAAAAGATGCCATTAAACAATTCAATTCCTTTAAATAAGAGAATAAACATTTTATTGACAAAAATGTAATAACATAGCATTCTTAGTGTATGCTTGATTATTGGTCCATTAATTAATTTCTTTTTTTTATTTTTTATTGATGGATTAATAGTTGGAGAGCAAAAGGTATTTAATAGAAGATTTTGAGGTTTTTTATTACCTAATTTGAACCAAATAAAAAGCTAAAACTGCCACTTCTGAGTAGAACATATTTGTAGACATAGAAGTTTTTTTTCTTCTAATCTCAAATACAAAATGTGTATATTTATTGTACGATTTTAGCTAAATTATAGCCATGAACATGCCATTCTTCCAACAAATGTCCTTTTTTTGAGTCTGTATGCTACAGTTAACAGTTAATTGATTACTAAAGTAGTTGAGAATTATTTCAACAGTCGATTCATCATGATTAATCGTGTCAGCCCTAAAACAAACATTGTGCCAGTTTCTTTTCATTTGACAGTTTCAGTTCAAGTTTACTGAGTTTATCTTGTTTTTTCCTGGAACCAGAGAAATGTCAGTCTTCCTTAATGAACTTTGGCATGAATCTAAAATCTATTTGCATGTCTCTAATCTTGTTTCTTCATCTCTGAATGTATCAGTTCATTTTCAGAGGATAATGCTGGCTGGCAGAGATCCCACGTGGAGTTGTGTTTTAGTTCCTGGAGCCGAAATGTTCCAAGGAGACGGAGGACGAACAGACTCGCGGGGTTAAACCCCGCAAGTCTGTTTGATGGCGGTGTGAAATTTGCTTGAAGGATCTCTAGACTACACACCCATCATGACCTTAACTTAGATATTAAAATGGAAAAAGTAACTTAAAAAAACTGAATATTCAAGATAACAGCTTGGGCTGTTGACAGAGGACAGGTTGACCCATCTGACTGGACTGCATTTTTCACATTCCTGACTTCTGACCATCTTAGATGAGTGTTTTTCCATCTGCAGCCACAAACTTCATCATAAACCATCACAAACACCTTCACAAACTCACAAAGAAAAATACCTATCTTGTATGTTCCACCACTTCATAATTATGCACCAATTATGTAACATGTTTACCACATTAAGTCCTCTTCAAATACTGTAGCGGTTGAGGTTATAACGCAATAAAAGATTCTTATAAGTCCAAGGTGTACTTAGGGCTTCACTTACTTAGGTTAAATGGAATATACAGACTCATAATTGGGCCATATTCCTAAAAGAACAACACACTCAGAGAGCAGCAATTAAGCAAAAATTGTAGAAAAAAAATAAAATAAAATCTACATTTTTCATTTAAGAAACTCTTCTTTTTCTGTAAATATGTTCTACTCAAGTAGCATAGTTTTAACTTCACCTGGTTCAAATTCTGTAAAAGAGAGAGAGAAAAAATATATGAAGCACCCTTTGCTATCCAAACGGTCAATCCAAAAAATAACCAACAGATCAGCCTTAAAATGTCATGATAAATCAAGCAAGAAGGGCTGAGCTTTTCATGGATTGTTGTTGTATTTATTAGATGCAGATTCATCCTTTACTACAAATGATCAAGCATTCATTGAAAGATCATAATTGCATTTTAGACAGTGAAATGTTTATATTTTATTTATAGAAGGAAATTATTTATTTATTTCCATATTTTAATGCATTTCTAAAATTGTATAAAAAGGCTAAAGGGGTTAAATTAAGAATTTGCAGAATGTGCCAATTTTTCTATCAAATTCATTGATTTATCGATAATCGATTACCAAGTTAATCATTGCATGCTGCCCTGCCTGCTTTTAAAATAAAAATGTTCATACTAATTCCCCTGTACTCTGATTCCCCTAAGTAAAATCAAAAGTCTGGAATTTGCTTTTACATGCTGTTTCCAGGTTTGCATTAGTGTGGAAAAATAAAAATGAGCTTGGAAAAATGGAAAAATATTGGATTTTCTTGAGAAAGAAACCTAATAACCGCCAGTCCAAATATCTGCAAAGACCCAAGGTGGTTGGAGACCGTCCTTCAGATCAGCACTCTGCTGTAACGATTTTCATGTTTCATCAGCCCTCTACTTCCAAACAACCTGCTCCACTCATAAATAAACTCTGAGTCAATCAATGGATTTTGTGCTGAAAAAGCTTCAGATTATAATCTTAGCTGTTATCTTTCCAGCAGAAAGGTTTGTTCAGCTGAAGCAAAACTTAAAAATAAAACTGCCTCATCAGCATGTTTTCTCATTTTGCAGAAGTCTGAGCGAACTGGGATTTTATAATATATGGTGTGGCAGAACCCATGCAGGCCGTTTAAATGTTTACCATTTCTTCATTCAATTCAGGATTTGAATTATATTTGAATGATTTATATTTGCTGCATGTCAGAAAGATGAGAGATTTATGTATTTAGATGTATTTTAAAGGCAACACATCCAACACACCGCTTCCTTGTGTGACATGTTTTGGAAATCCTCAACTTCATAACTCTGGTTCATCTTTGGGTTACAATTTCTAGTTACCTGAAGATTAATTTGTTCAGACAATTCAAGAAAAGGATATAAAAACCATAAAAATGTCCAAACATCAAAGTGTTCAGAAAGGAGATAAGTGTTTTGGTACGAAATGTGGAAATTCGGTGTGCAGTGATATAAAAATTTGGGTAGATATCGACATCTGATATAAATAAGAACTATTACATTCGCTTGAGGTGATTTTTGATTTTTCCGAAAAATAGTTAATGTGAGAAAGTGGAGAAGGAAACACATTTCTAAATAAGTTCTGACATATTGAACGCTCCCATTCACTGGCAGCTATGTGCCATACACAAAACACAAAGACACAAAACTTGAAAAAAGTGTCTCTTTACAGCTATTTTTACATGTACTCACATGTAAAGTTACGGGTGGGGTGTAGCCGTATTTCTGAGCAGGACCTTATTTGGATTTAAAGAGACAAGACGCCCTAACAGCTCATGAAAGAGACTCAAAATAGGTAGAACTGACCAGAAATCTCATTGTATAAGAATGATCTTGTACAAAATGTAGTGAACATGTTTAGTATAGACCAGATATCTATCCTAACCTGTTAAAGTAATAAGTAATCTTTAAGGACAATGTTTTGGCACAACCATCACAAAGCACTGGTCTCAGTTTTGTTGAAAATTCTACAATTCATCCAGATAAAATTGTGTAAATTTGTAAATTAACCAATGTGTTTCTAATTATTCTTTCATGTAGCAAATATATAAATAAATAATTGCCAAAATAATAAATAACTTTGGTAATTCAGACTGACATAAAGCAAACAAAAGTTTAATCCGACTTAATCTCTGACAGAGAGGTCAAAAAAGTTTAATACAATTATGCAAATATTAAGTTTTAGCTAAAACTATTTAATCTGGGATTAAAAGTTGAGCTGGAATAATAAAGTCCATGCAGACACAGGGAAACATCGCTGCAGTGTTTGCGAGATTTCTGCACAGTCAGGGTTTGGAATTTGTCTCCGACTCGACCAGGAATACACAGAGCAAAGCATCGAAAGTTGTTCCCCAGCAGCACTGGGCAGACATTGAACATGCAAACTACCATCCGTGGATCTTAGAACGCTTTATTCTGCAGCAGCTGCAGCCATTTCATTGTGAATTTATTAAAAACATGTACACATTTTAAAGTTATCAAGATTAATCATGCAGCAGCTAAGCGAGGAAATGTTTCTAATGAGAGAGATGATGAGTTTTGGCTCTAAAAGATCTGATATGAATTAGTAATTAACTTTAACTGACAGCTGGAATTAAACCAAAGCTTGTTTGGGTTCCTAAAAAGGAGAGGACTCCTGGTGTCCAGTCAGCACTTTTATTAGTGCAATGCTGGTAAAATGTGAGTCTACTCTCCGCTGATTCAAACTTCTGATCATTAAAGTGAAATAAAACATTAGAGAGTGTGTAATAGATGCATATTGATGCATAAACGATGATCCTGTCTGATTCAGTTATCTTTGTTAGGGCTGTGGAGAAAACTAATGCAGTTTGTGAACAAACTCAGCAAAGTTGACAATATAAATATGAACATGGAAGCTGTTAACATTGTTATTGATAATTATACACCAATATAGAGGTTATGGTTGGACAGTTGATGTTCTGTGTCCAGTTCTTAGAACATTGGTTTTATAAAATTATTCACACCACTGAATACCGTGAATCCGTGGTATTTACAGGTGTTGGGAACTCAGACCATAAAACTCATGAGGAAAAAAATCTGTGAATACTTGAGTTTCAGTCTAAATGCTTAGAACTGCCTATTATTATTATTATTATTATTGTAAAGAATTTAGATCAAAGCAAATCCAAGTGTTGGCACGACTGAGAATGTGTCAACACTTCTAGGTTGATTTTCCAATGACCGGTCCGTCCATCCGTCTGTCCATTGTTGAAGAAGATTTTAGGTTATAATATTTCTTAAGAAAACTCTCTGGCTCAATCTTCTTCGATCCCAGGTTCGTGTAGCCACACAGAAAACAACAATGAGTGCAGACGTCAGAGTTTAATCCAATTAGAAGACAACGCATAAAATTACAACAGAAACTGCAGAACAACAGAGGCATATATTAATTTACCTGAGACAAATAGGAAAGAAGACGGAAGAAAGAAAGGAAAGCAAAGACGTCTTTGGAGAATTGCAAGAGCAAATCTGATTTGTTACTCCTGTGTAGAAAGTTTTATAGAAAAGGCGTTTTCTTATCTTTAATTTTTTCAAATAAGGCGTACCTTTGCTCATCCAACCAGAAGCTATCTCTGACCCTTTTTAAAACTTCCTGCAAGTCACGATCTAAGACCATTTGTCTCCATTGTTTAAACAAAGTGAGGGCAGAGAGTCTCCTGAACTCCTGCTGTTTTATGGCTTTTCACAAATGAGTGTGAAAAGCTGGAACTTCTCCTGATTCTTTCCCACACAGATAAAGGGCAGTTCAAAAGATCTTAGCAAACAATCTGCTATAACTACAGGTAACATAAAGGTCAATAGGCCAGAATAAGTTACTGATTTTAAAACTATAATTAGGCTATTTCAATATAGACATGTTAATTTTTAAAACTAGCATATTTTAAATTAATTTTCTTAACACCATCCATCCATCCATCATCTATCCATCCACCCATTCATCCATCTGTGCGTCCATCTATAATCCATCCATCTATCCATCTATCCACCCATTCATCTATCTAGCTATCTACCCATCCATCCATTCGTCCATCTATCATCCATCCATCTATTCATCCATCCATCCGTCCATTTGTCCATCCATTCATTCATCCATCCGGCCGTACATCCATCCATTCTTCCATCTATCTATCCATCCATCCATCCATCCATCCATCCATCCATCCACCCATTCATCCATCCATCCATCATCCATCCATCCCTCGCCATGATTTGGAAAGCCTAACGTTCATATTCAAACACTAAAATGTTAATTTCATCTTTTCCCACCATAAATCCCCCTGCTTGGGGGTTTACTAATGAACGTGTTTAATCTGATTTCTCTGACTCCGCCCCCAGGAGGAAGAGGAGCGCGAGAAGCGGCAGGTTCTGGTTCTGGGCCTGGATGGAGCGGGGAAGAGCAGCATGCTGCAGGGTTTGACTCCCGGGGAGTCGGCGGCCAAAAGGGGCCGATGTCGGCCCACCCGCGGCTTCAACTTCATGAGCTTGGACGCCCCCAGCTGTCAGCTCGACTTTCTGGAGAGTAGGTCTCCTTTCATCCCGTTCTGTGTGGATTTCTGTTTTAAGATCATGAAAGGCAGAAATTACCCCTAGGTTCTGAACAGCGGGGGCCTTTATTTGATCAACAACTAAAACAGCCCCAGTTAGGCTGCGTCTGATTCTCAAACAGCATTTTAAAGCCTGAAAAATGTAGCTGTACTGAAAGGCAGCAGAAATAAAATAATGACTCCATTCAGTAATGATGGGAGTGTGAAATCCTGAGGCCTGAGATTGAGTTTGAGGAGTGCGTCATGCTCTGCGACTGATTTATTTATTATCTGAACATCTAATCGGTTTCTCATCTCAGTGAGAGAAGCCCAAGCCGCCACCCACTCAGAGCGCTTCAGAGCCTGAGCGGCAAATGTCAGAGCATTGTGCCTGACGCCGATGCAGAGGCAGGTTGGGAGGTGGTTCATCTCAGAGGGAATCCTGCACCTTGAATGGACGTCATCACCTTCAAATGATGCATTAGAGCAGGGGTGTCCAAACTTTTGGTCACGTGGGTCAAAATTGTCATCTCAAAAGTACTTGTAGGCCAAAAAAATACATTTTTTTAACAACAAAAATCACCAGAAACCTTGATATACCAACCCAACAAAAACTTAAATATGAATTAATTTAATTAAATCAATAAAGTAAGAACTGGATTGTAGATTCAAAAGTTTGAATGGTTTTGCGTGTTAAAGAGGGCCTGTTATGCAAAAGCCAGATTTGCATGTTTTTGTTCTTCCATTTGGGTTTCTACTGCTTCTAAAAACAAAACAATCTCTTAAAAAACCATCCAGCCTTTTGACAATAACTTTATTTGTTTTGGTATCTGGACAATTAGCCTTTTCAAAAATCTCCGTAATGTAAAATCACCACTCACCAGACACCTTGCCATTATCTACCAACCCCAGAAAAACCCTGAGCTGTTACCTGGTGACNCAAGTGGAGCTCCAGCACATTTGGTCNGCTGGTTTTACCACTGCATGCGCTGTACAATGGTTCCTGAAAAAGAAGAGTTTTATTGTTGACTTCCCATCCAGAAACCACTTGCTGCATTCTTGTTTGTTGTGCAGGAGACTCTGCTAATGCTTTTCAAAGTTGTACAGTTGTATAATTATGCATCTGTTTTCAGCCAGTTTCATTTGCGAGTGTAATAAACATTGAGTTGGGGGGGCATGGTCTGGCAGCAGCTTATTTGGATTTAAAGTGACAGAGCCCTAAAGGAGCTCATTCTGAAAGGACCTCAAAATAGGCAAAACTGATCAGATTAAAATCTCATTATGTAAAAATTATTTTGTGCAAAGAAAATATGAATATGTTTTGTCTGGCCTGTAGATGTGGCCTAACCTGTTGAAGATGCAATAAATAATATAATTCCTTTATAAATAAGAAAATAAGCTTCTTATTACCTAAAATGAAGAAACAGCATTTAGTGACGGTCATTTCACTAAATGCTGTGAAATGCATTTCAATGTTTTAGCTGCACAGGATGTGCAGCTAAAACATTGTAGGTCTAATGGATTAACCAATTAATAATTTGATAGCAAAAGGTGCTTAATGGATGACTTTTTTTTTTTTTTTTTTTTTTTTTTTTTACAGAATTGGAACTGGGAGATACTACAAGTAGAAAATACCAAAGAGACAATATTTTTCACTTTAAATGCAAAATGTTTAAATTTCTACAATTTTGGTGTAATTACTGCTCTGAATATGTTGTTTTTTCAGCAAATTGGCTTTTTTACTCCGTATGCTCCAGTTAATGATTAATCAATTACTACATTATTTATTTATTATTTTAATCATCACAATTAATCATTTCAGTCCTAGTTCAATCACCATTTTGGCTAAAATCTTAACTCCGCATTTTTGGTTTAGGTTTTCTGATGCTTAAAGGACGAGTACAGATTTAAAACTCATGAAACGTGACGAATAATGAATGAGAGTTGGCGTCCTTCAATGAGTCAAACGTGCAAACCGCGCCCAGATAACAGCTTACAATACTCAACAGACTGGAAACATCTTAGAGGAAGCAAACTCAGATACAAGGAATGTGCCAAAGTTCAGATTAGATGAACTTTAGATCCAATTCCAGGCATAAAGTCAGAGCGGGGAGTTCCTGTAAACATCCAAACAGACTCGTAATCATCTGTGCATTTTCCACCTAGCGCTTGTTCTGCAGTGAAGCACAGGCTGCCAAAGCCCACACAAGAAACAACCAGCAGGAACAAGCTGAACTTCTGCAGCCGAGGCGGATGCTAACCACCTCCCTGGGTGATTACAAGGCTTGCCAAGCTGCTGCAGAGACCTTCATCATCACAAACACTCCCACCTCCTTCACAGTCATATGCTGCATGTTTGCACGTGTGGGTGTGCATCCTAATGAGAGCGCCCAGCTGAGGGGTGCTTCCAGACTCCACATCGCCTCTGGTTAGCAGGTATTTATGGCTGCCAGATCACATCAGCCTGAGGTACATCACTGCCCCAGTCTCCTAGCAACTTCCTCTAATTGATGCTCGCCAGTGGGAACCAAAAGTCATGGCTGGCAGCATGTGAGGAGAGATTGGTTTGACTGCCGAGCGCCTGCAGACATCAGAGCTTCCAGTTTATGTGAAGCTTTGCTTCGCTTGAATCTGAATCTGTGACGTTGTGATGTGTGCGGAGTGCTGCAGCATGCAGCGGCGGTTTGACCAGCTGGAGTCAGTTCATACCAAAGCTAACAGGGCCAGACTTTAGAATGGGTAAGGTTGTTTGGGGCCCCCAAAGACTGTTCTTTTCTTTACTTTTGTAGAGCCCTACAAAAGACATATACCGATAAGTATTATGTAAAATTGACTTTTCAGAGATTTACATCATGCTATAAAGTTATTCCTTCATCAAAAACACACCTGGAGTGTTGCTTTAATTCTTTCATGCATGTTTGAGAAATCCTTTAATCTCCATGGCAACTATTCAGCTGTGTAAAATGCCTGGGTGGAGCTAATTTCACCTTCAAGGTGCAGCTCCTCATCAGAGCTACAATTTCTAAGCTTCCAAGCTTCTGCATCACTGAATTCCCCTCCCCTGCGATACTCAGCCCCTTCAAATTAGCCAGCAGCAATTAGCTAACACCTGGTAGAACTGAGCATTTGCTGAGCTCATTATGAGCTGCTTCTCAGTGAAATGCTGGTAGAGACTTTGTTAAAGGGTTAATAGAGGAGTGCTGTTGGGGTGTCTTTTTAAATTAATTTAAGACTTTAAGGATGTGCTGTTTAAAAAACGATGGATGACTGGGCTCTGTTTATGTAAACAGATTCAACAAGGATGCACAGGAATAAATGACAGGTGTACCCAATTAAACCCAGCAGTTTCTTCTGGAAAGGAGAAGAAAAAAGTCAATCAAGCGTGGAACATTAAAGTCTTAAGGCCAATATTCTATAGGAAAACAACATATCACATAAAAGACAGAGGAATGAAGCTGTTAGATTTCCCTCCAAATCTTCATCTACAAATCAATTTCCCATGAGGATGCTGCCTCCGCTCGTTTCCTCCTTTATTGAAAATCGGATCTCATTCTTCTTACAACGAAAATGGAATAAATCTGTGGCCAATTTGTTTATAGGAGCTTATCAAATTCTGCTTGTCAAACTGACTATTTATTTATTAAAGTGGGACCCGGAGTGGTAAAGGATGTTGACAGAAACTGCTGAGGAAAAGCCCTGGAGGAATGGGATGAAAGAGGCAGCAAAAATTTCCTCCCTTAATGGAGCGTTTTTTTTTTTTTGTTTTTTTTTTTGGTCACATGTTTCAGATTATCAAACTAATTCATTTTTGCCAAAGATAAACAGAGCAAATAGAAAAAGTAGGTTTTAAATCATGGTTTAATTTATTAGAGAGAAAAAAAAGTAATTATCCCCTAAAACTAATGGTTGAACCATCTTTAACAGCAACAACTGTTGGCATTAGCTATTTAATTATTGTACAGTTATTCTGGCCCACTGCTGTTTGACATATTTTGAGACTCAGTGACGTTCATCAATCTTATTTGAGTCCATACTTTGACTATGCCACTTAAACCTTCTTTTTCTTTATTTTTCATGGGTTTATGAGACAAAGACGTGCTTGGAGTCTGATTAACTGACTGGATTCGCCAGACTTGTAGAACTGAGAGTCATCAGCATAATGTTGAAAAGGTTTCTTCTCTGCAGTTGGTGGTGGAGAGGACCTGCGGCGATACTGGGGGGACTACCTGAGACGGACCCATATTCTAGTCTATGTGGTGGACTCGTCAGACAGGAGCCGCCTCCCATTGGCTAAGGCTGAACTGCACCGCCTCCTGAGGGTGGAGCCACAGCTGCCTGTTGTTGTCTTGGGAAACAAGCAGGTAAACTACAAGATTGTTTTCAAGTGGAACAACAATGTTGGTGGTGAACACTTAGGGCCAGTCCGCATGGAGACAGTTTTAGGTATATCAGCGAAAGTTCTTTTGTGCATTCACGTGGATTTGTTATCTTTGGAAACCAGAAATGATAATTTTTGAAACAGGTTTCAAAGTGAATACATTTCAGAACACTGGTCTCATGCTCTGTGTGACGGCACATCTTTTATTTTATTAATCGATGACGTTTTCCATCTATCCCTCTTGTTTGTGCCTCTCTCAAACAAACCAGACGCTGTTCATTCTGTGGTTTTTGTGTTGTTCTCTGGCAGTGTTACAGCACCACCAATGGCCTGGAATACATACTACAACATTTTCTGTGGCGCTGCATCCTGTCATGTTGACCATGTTGATGCAGTTTTTTTCTTATTCATTTACAAAAATATACCGTGCTTGTCTGTATGTACAGGACCTTGGGCCTTGTCTACGTTGAAACATTTTTTCTAAAATAGGTCGTCAGTTTTAGAGACATCTGCGTTCACACGTGACCATTTCCAGAAATGTTTCAATCCACACTGAAACACTGAAAACGACCCAAAGTGAATCTATTGGGTTTCTCTTTGGCACATGGTAATGTTTAAAAAAAAGTGAAGAAATCAGGACTAGACAGAGTGAATTTTGTCATTTTCCTTTTTTGGGGGCATGAGGTACCCATAAGGGCAGAACTTCGACTTGGCAAGAAATGTAATGTTTTTTATTGTTGATTCAATGTTGCACGACTCTGTGTTTTTGTGTTTAATGATGTAAAGCACTTTGAAATGCCTTGCTGCTGAAATGTGCTATACATATACAATTTGATTGATTGGCTTACTGTCTGACTGACTGATTGATTGATAAAAGGGCGGCAATTAATAACACATGAAGTTAAAAGATGTATATAACATTAATAAAGTAGGTGAATGTAATTTTCTCTTTAGCTGTCCTGCAGAAATAACTCAACTCCTGAAATAAACATGCCTACACTTCCTCCTCCACTCATATTTCTTCACTCCGTGCTCCACTTCTGGAATTATGCATGACTCCTGGAGAGAGGAAGGAATATTTATCACATCTAACATCGGAGCAGTGTAGCTTTCATCCTCTTGTTGCTGTGGACTGACAGTATAATGAGCTTAAAATGAATTCAACTCAAACTGCACAATGATCCGTAATGATGCACAGTAGCTGAAGCTCAGGCAGAATGTGGTGTTTAACATTTTCTAAAGCTCTACAGGTGAGTTTAACACACTGTTCCTTCTCTGCTTTCATCTGGAAAATTAATGAGGTCAATCAAATCAAACAGAATATTTACTCGACTTATGAAATCTGTACGATATTATTTTTTTTAGTTAGAGCATTATGGTAAGGTTGGGAATTGCACATCAAAATACACAATGGAACTGTTGAATCATTTAAATCAAAAACAGCTAAATAAAACATTCCACAGACGGTTATACAGGTCATCCCCCAAAACACATATTTTGTTGAATTTTCAAATTCTTCAATCCAATTACATTATATATAAGTTTAAAATGCTTTAAACAGTAGGCTAATGTCCTTGTTTTTCATTTGATAGTTATGCTAGTTGGTAAAACTAAAGTCTCAAATTGTATTCATAGTTTCAACACTAGAAGATTCAAAATCAGTTCATTAATATTAAAGTAATATTAAAAAAAACGTTGAAGTTGCTCATCTGAAGTTAGCTGCATGCTAGAGAAATAGCAACAGCAACATCATATGAATGTATACTTAGTATGAATTTTTGGGCAAATTGCCAGTGTTTCATTAATGGCTAACTATGAAACTTCTGTTTATAATCATATGTAGAGTTTATGTTGATGAAAGACAGACTAATATGATAATGTAGATGCTCATGCTAATATAAGTTAAAGTTGGCTAAATTTACTTGATAGTCATGATGCGTTGGCTAAATGTTAGCAAAGCAACAAAAAGTCAATATTTGTAAAGCAAATGTTAGTCTTGGACTGTCTCATTTAAAACTCATTTTAAGATGCAAGTTGAAAGATTATCAAATATTTTACTAGCAAAAACAGAACTAATGGTTCCCGGTAACATAGTCTGCTAGCTAGCTAGGTATTTTAGCAGCTGTTAAATGTAGCCTCAACCGGCCGCATTACAGAACACAATGAACCAAAAATAAAAAATAAAACAAAATCAAAAATTTGCCTGACAGAAAAGTCCCGTGAGAAAAAAAGATTATGTAGAAATACAAGGAAATAGTCATGCCACCAAAAAATATAAGCTCTGTGATTAGTGTATTTAAGGTCAACTTACCTTTTTTAAAATTAATTTAAGACATTTTAAAGCCTTATTTTTGAATACATACATTTACAACTTTTTAAGGATGCATGGGCACCTTGTTTTAAAAATGCACTTTTCATGTTCCATTGCCACAGGATAAACTGAACGCCTTGAGTGTGGCAGAACTCCATGAAGCCTTGTCTCTGGACGTCGTGACTGATGACAGGAAGCTGTTCCTACTCGCTGCCCAGCTGGACTCCGAGGAAGCCAAGAGGAAGGCCTGCCAAGGTCTGGACACCGTCCAGGATCTCATCCTACAGCTCGTCTGATCTCGCATGGAAACGGGCTGACTGAGCCAGAAATAGAGCCTATAAGAACATGGTTTAGAGCCTATAAGAATATGGTTCACCCCTTTTCCTGTTTGGTGAGAGGTCTGCGCTAGACGAGGAGGTGACGGACGGAAAATCCTCCACCGCCATGGAGCTTTCATACAAACAGGAGAGGAAGAGGAGGAACACAAAATGTGGAATAGGAGGATGAAGTTTTGATGAAATCAAGTCAAACTGTCCCAAGGTTTACTAAAGCTAAGTCATTTTTAACCAAGACATTGTAACATTTCATCTGAAGCTGCGCACATATTTTTTGTTGGTTTCTTGTAGATGTTTTTATGCACAGAGAAGAGATTAAAATGTTCCTTCTCCTATAGATTAACGAATGACACAAGCTCTATGAAATGATTTCCTAATGGGATAATTACTGATTCCTGTGTTGATATTTTATTGATGGAGATTAAAAATGGAGCCCTATGACACTTTATATAACAGCCTTACTGTAGCTGTATAAAGATAGTTTGCTGTTGGCGATTGTATTTAAGGGGAAACTAAATGTATTTCCAGTGACTTTTATCTGTTTGTATTACATAATATTCTTAACTTTGTAATTTCCCAGCATTAGTTAGCCTGGTAAATATGCAAAGATATTACAAACAGAACTAAATCACAAATTTAGTAGAAGGTCAAGAGGTGTTTGATAAAAAGTTCCTGAATATTCATTTTAGCGTATGTTTGCCTTTTACCTGAGAGCTTTTGAAAATGAACCAGATGCCCACTTTGGTTTATTATGGATTATTACACTCTATAGGGATATAACAATTATCTTTAAACACTGTTTTAAACTCGAAATTATTGATTTATCGTTTTACTGGAGTTTTGACACCACTTCTGTTTGTACAAGTTTTTTTTTGTTTTTTTTTTTTACAATTTAGTGTATGCTGGAAAGTAAATTAGACTTTTTTCTTTTTACTGAGTTATGCTTAAAATAACAATGAATATAAAAAAAAATTATAATGAAGACAATCAGTAATAATTTGTCCAATTTCCAGTCTTTTCTGCAACAGAGACGTTCTCTTTCAAACAATTGAGGTTGAATTGGTATCTTAGGTAAAGTGTTGCTGTAACTTTAATCTGACATCTAAAATGTTATTTGTAGCTAAAAAAAGGATTTTATATTTGTGTTTCTTTTCCTTACATTTTTTGTCCTACATGTTGTGCTGATTACATGTTTAAGTCTAAAGAAATTTGATTGTATCCTAGTTTCAAATTGAACTTAAATAAACTTATGTGAATCTTTTCTTTTCTGTTGATTGGGGCTGTGTAAATAAAATAGTTTGAATGGCTTAAAATAATTTCTCCAGTAAAGACAAACAAAAATAAGCCATTTTAAATCTTTAGGAAACCGTCAAAAAATGTCTCAAAAAAGGACTAAGGCAGGATTAGATTAAATGAGTTGCTATTAAATTGTCCTTGAAAGATGATCAGAAACACGTTGGGAAATTTAGCAGTAATTCCATTACTTCCCACATGATCTGAATAGAACAGAGGAAGCAATCAAACATATCTAAGTGACAAGAAAATCAATCCATGTACACAAATTTTTAAACTGAATTTTCCTTTTCTCTAATAAGAGAATTTATTTTTCTTTAAAGGAAAATCCTGAAGACATAATACAAATCATCTTTTTCCCTTCAGTTTTGTTGCTGTAAAATATTTATAAAAGCAGAAAAAAACAGGGTTGAGATTAGGTCCATGTGGAACATTGTTTAGTTAGCTTAAATTATTGATTTTAAGCGTTTATGAGTTTTATCAATGGTGGACACGTCCGACCCACTAGCATTGTTTATATAACACTTAGCTAACAGCATAAACATAAATAAAACTATTTTTAATACTATTTTCATTCATTTATGACTGTTGAATGGCTTTACCTCTTTAAAATTATGGCCAAATATTTGGTGACTGGTACTCATTGATTTTTACTTAGTGTCTGAGGAATAATACATCCAAATCAAGTTACTTGACAATAATAAAACCTGATTAAAGAGTTGTGGTATAAATTGGTAAAATGTATTTCAATTAAATGATTAAAAACAAAATTCATCTACTTTAGCCAACACAGAGTCTGAATTAAGAGGGTAATTATTTAAACGTGAAAAGTCTCTACTCTTAAAACAGGAATGGCAACATCTGCAGTAGTTCTATAAGAAAATATGTCTGTTTCCCATCAATCAGTACAACATGAAATTATCCAGCCAAGTAAACATCAGAGCATGAGAGACCAGAGAACAACTCAGAAAGTTTGGTTGCATAAGGATATACAAGCCACAGCAAGCAGCACGTTATCTTGTGAAGTAGCTGGAAAACAACTTGTCTTCCGTCTGCTGACAGACCAGATCAATGCAAACACGAGTCGATAAACCTATAGGCCAACATACCAGGCTTGGGGCAAAGTTCACCAACCGGTCGAGCAGAAAGTGCTCTCTTAGACAAATGTCAGTGTTTTTAGTAGTGAGAGGGAAAAACGTGACACAGTCGGGACAAGAGTTCATAATCAAACAAAACCCTCCAGCTTGTACAGCTGTTATATCAGAGGGATTTCTGTGGATGATTCATAATATTACAGACATCCAAGGAGCTCTAGAGTTCGTAAGATAATCACAAAATATTTTCCTGCAGGATCAGAACTGGAAACTCCTTGATATTTGCACCTCTATGTGAATTTTGTCTCCGACTGTTCATCAGGGGAGCATTTAACATCTTAAAGCATTAAAGCTTTAAAAACGCAATTTCTGATTTTTGAACAAACAAGTTAAAATCTTAGCTCCTGAAAATCTGCATAACTTAGGTCTCCAACTAACTATTTTAGGAATCAATCATTCTGATGACTAAGTAAGGAATTTTTAAAACAATATGACAAATACATAAAAATACAAACAAATTTTTTTTTCTTCAAATAATAAGCTTTAATTTCCTAAAATGCAATAGTGTAGCATTCCTTTAGTGAATGCTTCATTTGTTGCAAAGGATCAATCTTCAGCTAAAAAATACTTTTAGACATCAACATGTTAAAAGCTCAGCCATTTCTGTTAGATTTAACAATACAGTGTTGGGCTGATCTTTAATAATATGATAGCAGAAGGTGCTTTAAAGATTACAGAAGTTGAACAAGGTGAAGCTAAATTATGCACTTAAGGAATTCTGGGTAGATCATATTTACAGATAAAGAAGCAAAATATATTTTTTGTACAGTTTTGGCCTAATTACAGCTCAGACTATACCGTTCATTTAGCAAATGGCTTTTTTTGAGTCTGTATATTCCAGTTAATGTCTAATCGATTACTAAATTAGTTGACGATTATTTTAATAATTGATTATGAATAAATAGTTTCAGCCATAGTGTTCTGTATTAATAATAGGATGAAGAAGACATAGGATGAAGAAGACAT
>NW_015114346.1:1065-1987 GCF_001443285.1 Poecilia latipinna | reverse complement strand
AGCAAAAGTAGATGTCATATCTTTGGGATTCGGGAAATACGTGATTTCTACCATTTGTACCACCTGTTCTGTGGATTTTTCATGTGGATCGGTGACACTTAAACGGCTGTAAAGCGAAGGTTTTGGACCTTAATCTGACTGACTACTTGTGTGGTTTGGATCGAGCTGAAGCGTTGCTGCCCTTGGTTGTTCTTAAATTACCGTGCTCAGTATCAGAGGGGCGCTCCGACTGCATGTTAAATGTATTTTATATAATTGTCATATAAACAAAAGCTAAGGAGTTGCCTAAAACTAATTTCATACTTGGTATAACACAACACATCAACACACGTATTGACTTACCTTGTGCCGAATCGCTGCCGCTGTTCTGAGCCTGTTCCCGTAGCAGTGGATTTCCTCTGGCATTATTTTCCTCCAACAAATTATTCCAGTGAACGAACCACGTTCAGCTCCCTTTTAACCTCCGTCTTCCCATTTCTGACGCTGGATCTTCAATATCCTCAAGCTTTGAAATATCAGGCAGCTGTAGTGGCTACGTTTTGGCTACAGTCTGCTGTTGCCTTGATATCAACAGAAAAATGAAAAAACTAAGCACTGGATGGTACCGGCTAATTACTGGACACCACGGTACACAACAAAATTCAGTTGTTGTACCAGTAGCTCGCAGATACTTTAACTTTTGCGTCTTGTTCATGGTACAGATCTTGCAGCTTTGGCTAAAACAATATGAGGAAGCAGGACCCGGAACCAATCTATGTGGCATAAATTTAAACGGAAATACGTCACCACCTCTCGTGGCATATACCCCATAGACATAATATAAGGACTAATAATTTTAATATTATATTTATTTTATATTTATTAATATTTTTACATTATAATATTACGACTTTACTAAGACTGCCTGTCTCGGTCTCACCTA
>NW_015114346.1:0-883 GCF_001443285.1 Poecilia latipinna | reverse complement strand
AAAATAATGACGTCCGGCACCGCTTTGATGGCACCCCGGAGTGTAATGCGAATGTAGCGGTTGGTAACAGGAAGTCAGAACCACACCGGAATCAGGATTCAGGATAATTTTATTCCTGTTCAAAACAAGAACATTTTAAACACAGCAGCTCCTGGGCTCTGGATTCTCCACAAACACCCTCTCCCCAGCACAGCTTGGCGCGAACTGACACAGAAATGCATTAAACAAAACCAAAATTTTCTGCAGTCATACAAAACAATTAAAATAAAACCTAAACAGAAATAATCTGCCCTATAATTACAATTTTCCACCATAACATAGAAATATACTAAATAGATTAATTTCACATCCAAATAAAATTGGAAACAACACACAAAGAACATTTTAAACAGCAGCTCCTGGGCTCCGGATTCTCCACAAACACCCTAACCGACCAAAAGAAAAAAAATAAATAAATAACCACGTTGATACAGAAAACTTGATGGGTGTCACCAATGTGGGAGACAAATGCCCAGCACAGTGCTGCGCTAAACATGAACAGTTAAACAACAATATATATAACATGTGAGTTTACAACATATTTTTTAGAACGTTTTCAATATTTTAATACACAAATGAAAGACAACTCTGTACACTTACCTCTCCCCAGCGCAGCTTGGCGCGAACTGAGGGTGGCAGCGAACACACAGGATATAACGCAAAAACAGGAAGTAAGAAAATAAAAGCTTCCCCATCAAAATAAAATACAATTTAAAAAACAAAGGAAAACAAATATTCATAGATGAGGATGGCTTTTTACACACTAGGAACCAAAAATGAAAGCAAAATAAAACAGAAATAATATATAACAGACATGTCAATTCAAAGAAAATTAGTTTTGAGA
>NW_015114345.1:47447-141576 GCF_001443285.1 Poecilia latipinna | reverse complement strand
AAAGGACTGGATATAAAAATGGCAGCAAAGCAGGAAACACAGAAAAGACGTGCAGAGAGAAAAACACAGGGAGCATAATAAAGGAAATGGAGAGAGGAGCCAGGGGTGACTTGAATTACAATCCCCTGTTGAATTTCACAAGAAACCAGTTCACAACAGATCAAGGAACTGGGCCCACCTCCCAAGCACTGGCTCACACCTTTAACAAGCTTAGGGTATTATAGCATTGCACCCAGTTGTGAGCTGCAAAATTTCTGAGTCAGTAGCGATCACTACAGAGAGATTCATTCTGCTAATTAGGAACTCAAACTGAACCAGAGTGAAGTTGAGCTGGAAAGGCCATCAAACACTCAATAAAACATTGAAAACACACAAAGCAGTAAGCATGTGTCAATATGAGACTATTGCTATAACATTGTTAAATAAAAACACCAAGTTTTCACAGTCAGAGAAAACTACACTGACATGCATCTGTTTAGAAAGACTTGAAGCCATGGAAACGTAATGAGAAAATCTGGCCCTTTCTAAGAAGGTAATATTTTTGCAACCTTGGCAGACCTTAAAAATCAATAGCTGCCCCTGGCTTAAAATACACTTCTCCAATTTATGAGTTAATGTCTTTTTTGATTAACTTAACCGCTTTGTAAAAGTAAATACAGCCAAAGAAACATCAACCTGAGCAACAAACAAAAATGTAGCACTGGAGACATCGTCACGCTAGTGAAGTACCTTGTGGAGATGTAGGAAAAAATAAAATTTCAAATGAGTTGCGTTTAGTTAAACTTGCAGACGCAACGATTTCCAACCACCACCTTGACCTGTAAATGTCAATGTTAACCGACTCTAAAGTGATTCTTAAGAACTATAAAACGCAGACAGCATTTTTAAATATCCCTTTAGCCTTCCCACTGTGAGTGGTCCATTATTTATGCTAGGAGCAAGGGCAACACCACACAGTATGAGATCAGTCAATGTAATACAGAAAGTTAGGACATTTAAAAGAGCTAGTTAGAATTTCAACAACCGCCATGTAGTGTACATTAACAAGCAAATACAAGTTATTAACCCTGAGGTCAGCTCTGCTCAAATTACTCTGAATGACATTTTAAAACAATTCCAATTTTATCAAAAACAATTACAGAAGGATATTTAAGTTTAACTATGCTGTTAAAAGGAACTTTGTTTTTTAGGTTCAGATCTTTTACAGGAGGCCCAAGATGGCAAACATTTAGGGTGACACAGTTCAGTCCAAGAAAAAGAAGTCAGAAATGACAGAGAGGTTGAACGACGTGTGCAAATAAAAGAAGCGGGGTATCCAGTAACCCATTACCCCAAACCCACATAGGGACCCCTGAACTCCCCCACTCACAGTTCTCATGATGTCATACTACAGCGAGCCACAGCGCTCTCCTACATAACGTCGTACAGCTCTGCTCAGGCAGCTGGAGATAAGCCGAATGATGAATGTTTTTCACTTTCGAAAGTTCGGGGCATAAATTACTCCAGTCCTGGTACTAAAAGCACAGATGTGGCTTTTCCGTATGTGTGTTTTTTACTTTCTTTAGATTATGTTTGAACTAGGATTCTGGAACTCTGACACAAAACTAACGTGATTCATCCTAACGTTTCATCAAGAAGAAAAAAAAGTGCTTTTTGTGGCATGACTTGGTTTGTCTCTATTTTGTTAGTATTATATCAGCGACTACTCAAAAGCAGATAGGTTCATTTAATAAAGAAGATAAGTTCAACCGTACGTGACATTTCCACCCTAAAAACTTTCCTCATGTTCAACACAGGAGAACAAACTAATCTTAACCAGCCAGAAAACATGCATTTACAGCCAAAACTTAAGTCAGAAAACATGACGGAAAGTTATTCTTCAAGTACAAAAAAAAACGTTTACTTACTGAAGCAAAACAGGAGCTGATAAGCTGAAGAAAAAGGAAGAAAACCCATCAAGCTCCAATCCCTCTCAGACTGTGTGTACACTTAGAGAAGTGCATAAAGGCTTGAGTGTATGAGAGCACAAGAGCCAGAGGAAGAGAGGGAGTGTAAGAGGTCTGTGCACCGCTCAAACCAGCAGAGAAAGACAAATCAGAGGCAGGGAATAAAAATGGGAAGAAGAAAAAAAAAAAGAAAAGGCGGAAAGAAGACAGGGATTCAATGATGGCTCCATAACACAGAAGGGACCCCCATATTAGGTTATGAGGCAACAAGCACATCACCAACCAGCGACATGAGGGGAGATCTTATCAGAGAGAACACTCTAAACACAGAATAGCGGAGGAGACGGTGTTCTACGAGGTTTCAATCGATCCTTCTCTTGGACCTGCTTCGATGTGTAAGCAGTGTCAGACAAAGCTCAAATAAGACCACCGTGCATTTATTGGGGGACAACAGAAGCTAAGACATGGTTTTTTACAAACACACAGATAAGACACAAAGACTGCACATATTATGTAACATTTCAACTACAGGTGACACATTTTATTAAAAAAAAAAGGATAGGAAGATATTATTTAAAGATTTGTCTTCTACAATACTCGTTCCTGCTGATCAACAAATAGTGTGCTGCAAAATAGAATTTATATTCATGGCTTTGAAAAAATAATCATCACATCTTGAACTTTTGATATTTTGTCACAGACATCTGTGTATTTTATTAGGATTGTTAGATTTTTGATAAACACAATTCATACTTGAGCTACAGATCTCTGAAACTTCCTGAGCCTTACTGTGGGCTTTTTGGCTGCTTCTTGCAGCGATGCTCTTTTTGCATGCCCTGCCAAGTTAGGCAGATTGCTAATTCTGCTTTAAACCTTTATTCATAAGCTCTTCTGATGCTGTTTTGTTCATCAAAGTACCAGAACAAACCACTGAGGGCTCACAGAACAGGTGTATTTATACCAAGGTGAAATGTCACATAGTTTGGTCTCTGCTGACTAATTAGGTAATTAGGTTATACTGCATTTTATTTAGGGGAGTTATGATAAAAGGGGGTAAACATAGATGAACATCACACGCCTTCATTTGTGTTTTTCAAACATGTGTAGTTAACTTCTACTTCACAATTATGCAGCTCTATACATGTTAGTTTATTAGATAAAATCCCAGTAAAATATATTGAAGTTTGTGGCTGGGATGTGACAAGTGTGGCAAGGTTCCAGAGGCAGGAATACTTTTTCCACACTCTGCAAGTGCTTCTGTGCAAACAATAAGATAACGATGCCCCATTAAAGACAACTTTTGAATAAAACATGGTTTTACTGTGCCCAAATCACTTACAAAGCATCAAGGTTGCTGAAACTTCTTTGGATGCCAGCTTAGCCCTTCAGGTAACATTAAACTGTCAAATTAATCGATATTAAGGTGCAACCTCTTAGGCCTGGCAACTCAATCTGCAACCGTTTCCGAAGCAACCTCATGACCAATGTCAAAACTCTTCTGCTAAAGACTGTCCTTCTGTATTCGCTCTCTGGTCTTTGTTGGTATATTAAAAACAAAGTGGAGACGAATCATCCATACGGTTGTGGCCACCCACCTGTCACGGCATGGACTTCCCTAGAGCTATGAAGCTTATACTGGGTTCAGTGGCAAAAAGACAGGAAAACACCCTTCTATGTAGAGAGGACTTGAAGGTAGACAGCACCTGACAAAAAAAATCTATCCATATACGGTTGTTTTTGGTCATCAACAATGTTTATTTAGTTAGGTGATCTCAAGGTAACATCAACATGAATGTCAGGGCCCACGGTCTCCCAACAGAACATTGCCTCAAGCATAACTCCACCTTGGACGTTTAACTGCCTTATCTTTATAAATTACAAACTGTAATTCAGTTTGTTGTGACATTTTCTATCAAAGCAAGCATTCTTTTTAGCACTTCTTTCTTTATCGGATCAGGAAACGCAGGCCAGCTTTTACTCCCCAAGTGCATTGACAGGGCTTGACGGCCAAAAACTTTGACTCATCACCACTTTTACTTCCCTGGAGACATTTCTGTAGGTCCTGACCATAGCAGACCAAGACAAATTCAAAGAAAATACATTTAACTAATGTATAACTCGGAGAGAATTACATTTTTAACGCAAAGAGATAAAAAAGACAGACATGTCTTTTAGGTTCTTTCTTTAGAAATGGAAACCCACTACAATCACAGCAGACAGTCACTGGGTAACTAAATAGAAACAGCTCGTCTTATTGGCTCTGCCAGCTTAAGTGGAAAAATTAAGCGTTTGCCCGGTTGACATCAAAGTGGTCACAGAACAAAGCAAGCAGCTGGCCTGTCCCCACTTTGCATTTCTTTGATCGATACTTAGCTAATTAGACTGCTCAGTTGAGCCTATAATAAGGGATTAGATTCATGTATATTAGTGTATTTGTTACATTTAGGGTCGTGGAGGACCCAAGATTCTAATCAATACTAATGAATGAATAAAGTACTGTAGTTTAGCACAAATTAGCTGAACTCTAATAAAGATAAAAGCCAACGTTCTCTTTCTTTCTGTTAACATATAAGTTGTTTTTTAAACAGTTGATATGATAACCCAGTTTGTGCTATTTTTTTTTTAAAACAAATCAGTTAATTTAGAAAAATCATGCTGCCCTCTAGTGGAGAGCTGCAAAATTACCTAACAAAAAAAAAGTTAAAAAATGAAACACTGAGAATCAATGAGGTGTTGCGTTACTACACTAGACTAATTACACACTCCATATCTTATGGGATTTTAATTTATCCACAATTTAATATAAATACTTGTATGCAAATTCTGGACTATTCTTTAATAGCTCCCAGGTTGTGTGACAAAAAGATTTCAAAGATTTCAAATCAATGCTGGATTGTGTTACTAAACTGGTCTGTTGAAATTTCTATTCATATTAACCATTCCTTCTTTATGTTACATTTTTAAGAAGAAATAATTTCTCATATGTTTCCAATAGCATCAATGTGGCTAAATTACAATGCTGTCAAATATCCAACTTAACTGCAAGAGCAAAGCCACTATGGGAGTAAAGCCAGACATTTTGAGAGGAGCAGAAGGATTATCCAATCAAAATGGCTTAAGAACCAGTCGGATCGCCATCCTCACCCCGTTCTGCTGTCGGCAGCTGGGAGTATTTGAAAAATTGGATCTCTTGCAAGGTAGACAAATAAAGAATAACCTCAGTAATCTGCTACTCATCTAATGTTCTTTAAATTGTTAACACAAGCAGTATATAAACATAGATTTTGAGCTAGAGCAAATTGTGACATTTCTAATAAATTCCAGACAAAGTAAGGACTTAATCCCAGTTGTAAATAGATTTATAAATGGTTTAAGTATTTAATGTGTAAGTTCTTTAAGTTCATTTAGGCTGATTCAAGAAGAGAGAGTAATTTTCAGCAGCATACACTGGTTACCAGCCACTGTAAACACAAACTGCAGGTCTCTTATAACACCAATGGAAGGAAACATTTTGAAAAATGTGAAGTTTGCTTCCTTACTACATTTAAAATGCAATCTAAGTGCTCATTATATTTTATTTATGCAATTCCTTAATAATCTTTGCAACACAACTTTTAATTCCTGTTTTTTATGTGTATTGTTTTTGTTTATAAAGCATTTTTAATTGCTTTATTGAAAAGTGCCGAATAATTAAACTGATTCACTTAAAATAAAATACTGTTCAAAATATAACAGTTTCAAGAGTTTGATGTCTGTAAGGTGACTTGAATGTCAAGAATTTCAACTCCAGAATTTCTGTCACTGTTTCCCGAGTGCACTTTTATTTTGTTATGCAGAGTATTTTTCTTACACCACTAGATGGCAGCAAAGACTAACTTTCATGCCAACGATGACAATTGCAATCAGTCCACTTTTTTTTCATTTTCTGTAATAATGATCCATAAAGGTAAAACTAGATCCTAACCCCCTCAAAAAATAAAAGCTGCAATCCAAAACTTTAATTAAAGGTAAAAAAAAAAAATTAAAAATTAGATATGCATGGTTTATCTAAAAGTAGGAAAAACTAAATATACTTTCATAATAGATTATCAGAATTAGGACTCACTCATTTACAATTAGGAGGCAAGTGAAAGCATGCAATTAAATCCATTCGTCTCCATCTGCCTGCAAGCCTAATTTTAGCTAAATCCCTTCTGGTGCTCTAAATCTGAACTCTCAAATTATGAGCTAAACAAAAGAGTTAGAAAAGAAACCCAGTGGGTTATTTTTACATCAACTGTGCAACTATTTGAGTGCATTAACAAAAGCAAGCCCTGAATTATCCTCCCACTTGAAATATTTTCATATATTTACGTAACATATTGCTGGTTCACATCAATGCAAATGTTCTTGTGGTGAAGACTGTTTGTTCCAATAAATGTTTCCAGTGAAATGTTCCATATCATTGGATTACATCACTTGAAAGATATGAAAATTGTATGGCATATGTAATGTGGGCAGATTACAGAGGATTTTCATACCATAAAGCTGAAAGTTAATTGTGACAAGTTTTCCATTTATCAGAGTTCATTTATCATTGCCATGTGCATTTATATTAAAAAATATGTACATATTTCTAACAATCAGAAAACATTATTTAGAAAGAAACCACTTGGAAAGGAAATGCTTCGTCCACTGTTTTCTGTTTTGTTTTGGACTGTTTGGTCTCAAAATCAAACAAACAAAAAAGAAAAAAAAATGTTTTCACAGCCTCCAGTGTTTAGCACAGAGACACTGCTAGATGTCAATGAGCACAATTTTCCACGGTGTCATCTAGATGTAGCTTGAGCTAACAACTAACACATCAACTCGATTTAACCCACTAAACACACCCACAAGTGCAGGTTTGACAACCTGCCTGCCACCCTGTAATTCCACAAAAACAAGCGGATGAAATGTGTTTCAGTAAAAACAAATGCCACACAGACATATTTGCTCCGGCAGAGCCAAAACAAACTGAACGCAGCTGACGACAAACTCTGAACATGTTTTTAGAGCATGAGGGGTCACATTGTTGGAGATTCTCAAAAACAGTACTCCTCACAAAGGTATGCAAGTTATTTACCATCCTGTCCGTTTTCTCTTTAGGCAATTATCCAAACACACACACACACACACACACACACACACACACACACACACATACAAGTACATACACTGTAATCTCCAGCTAAGCCGTAACACCCAGCTGGGCATGAAAGTGGCCTGCTCGGCACATTCCGCTGTAGAGGTACAAACACACACGGCGAGACATAACAGCATCCGAAAAAAAAGACTAAATGAGTTTGACATGTGAGAAGGTCAGGGATGTGTGTGTTCCTGTGGGCAGCACAATCAAAACCGCTCATTAGGTTGTCTTTACAGAACATTTAAAGATATTAAATTTGACTTAGAAGAAATTATAAACCAAGACATGTAAAATTAAGATCATATTGAGTATTTTTCCTTTTTTTTTTCTTAATTCATGTCGCTATCTCATTGTTTGTCTGCCTGACATCTGGTCAGAGCAGTCTAAGCTATTTTTATGGGCTATGGGTATGAAGGTGTCCTTTAAGCTTAACACTTTGCTGTTTCTATGTTTAAAACACTTTATTTAAAGTAGGACAGGAAGGAACTCCAGAGTAGTTCTTGTTTTACAGACGAAGCCTCTCATACAAGTGCCTAGCAAAGATAGTACCACAACTCACTAAGCAGAGTTTGCCAACAAGGCTAATGTTAGCATGTTGAATTCAATTCAAAAGTACTTTTTTTATCCCAATGGGAAAAGAAATTTTCTTGCTAATCTACCTCACTTACGTTTAGTGCTCCTAAGAAGATGTTCAAGTGAGGGATAAAGTCTCCTTTAAACTATGATGACATTTTAGGTATTTTATGAGCTTTTGAGATTGCTTAATAGAGATTTTTTTTGTCAAGCTGACTGACAAAGCATGGACGTTAGCCTCTCCTTATCATAATAATCAAAGACAGAACTATTTGTACTCTGACACTGATTGTTCTGATTTCTTAACCAAGTAAAAAGGACTGCTGGAACTAAAATAAAACTCACAGGTGTCGTGATACTGGGGACACAATTAGTTTGCATTGTGAAATTCTTTAAGCATCAACATTTTTGTTCAGAAATAGGACATTTACAATAAGTGTTTTGTAATAGCTACAGTGTTTACTCATACATATCCACCTTTCAAAAATGTTCTGGTCATGCTCAGACAAGTCAAACTTTTTTTTTTGTTTTTAGCTGATGTCACGATCGGTTTTCAGTTGTTACACCCAAACAGAAGCACGGGGTGCGACTGGATAAAAAATCTATGGTTAAACATCACAAACAAAAAATCTAAGAGGAATTTAATGACAAAGATGGAGATTTCATGAGGAGAAGATGTAAATATAATTACAGTGTTCATATCAGCGTGTCTAACTGGTCTATTCAGTATGTCTGGATGAAAATGTAGTTGAATGAAGCTTGTGTTCATATTTAAATGTCACATAATGCAAATATACAGATAAAGTAAAACCATCCAAGTGGCAACTGACTGCCTGTTGACCTAAGAAATTAAATAAAGTCCATTTACTGTAGCAAGCACCTGGAAAACCAATCAATAAACTTCACTGTATGCCAATATGTGGCATCATTATAGCATTTTAAAACCGGACATTTACTGGACAGCTTATCTTGCAACACTAACTACCAATAAACATATAGTTATGTTTACATGAGGTCTAATTTGAGCTCATAAACTGATTTATATGAAATAGATGTTTAACTAGCAAAGAGTTCAGGGGAACATAGCATTCAGGAGAGCAAACAGTAGGTTTAACAGCACTTGGCAAGATGGCATTAATATTATTATTAATAAAAACAAAAACATTTAGAGACTACTAACTTGAAGTCAAGTCAGTAGTTTTCATACCAATATTTAGTAAAAATGGTACAGAAAACAGCAGAACACATACAAGAGATTCCTAAGAATTTGCATGAGCAAAAAAACTCTTAAGGTTGTTAGAAACACAGACAGCTTTGGGGGCAAAACGCAATACCTAATTCCTTAATTAAAAAAAAAAGCCGACAGCTATGAAACAACTTAAAGAAAACAAAACCGCCATTCAAAACTTCCAAAGAACAGTTCAGTAACCAGGCTTTATGTTTGTCATGTGCAGAAACAACCACAGCTCCGTCTGAGCGCTTAAATTCCCATAAGATTTAAGATGTTTTACAAATATAGGGAGGTAATGCGTGACAGACAGCACGAGACATTTTTTTTTCCATCGTAGATAATCTTAGACATGAAACATTCTGGCAGCTAAATGACTTATGACATGAAATTCGGAGAGAAACAGGAAAGCAAAACTCATCCCTTGAGGGAAGAATGCATCATTGATTCTAAAAACTGCTTGTGAACTCTCTAATAGGAAGAAAATACATTTATAGTGACTTGCAAAACCATTCGTGAAAAAATTAAAAAGAGCATGCAACAACTGAAAACCTAGCAAGACATGCATGTTTACCTAAGCTGACATGCTGGGAAAGAATAGTATTTATCTGCTAGAGCTGAAAGAGTGACAAGAAGAAGCCACAAGCTAAGTTTCTATCCAACTATCACGCAAATTTTAAGATAACTTTGGGAAATGTTGCAAAAAAAAGTAAAAAGCTAATCAGATGTGATTCCATCTACTGGTTTGGAGCAACTCCACCAGGCTGTTGATGCTATGCTGGCTGTAATTTGGACGTAGAGGTTACAAAATGAACCACACATCTCACAATAAAGAGCCCAGCGCTCCCATCCTATCCTGGAGGGTCTCTCGTCAGTCACTCTATGCTACAATCCTCCTCTCCATGCTGGAAGTTTGGACCTTGAATTTTTCTGAGTTTTGTGCCTCTAATGGGGAAAAGACTCACCTGTGGATGGTTAAGTTTTGCTACGTCAGAACTTATTTGGCAAATATGTTTCCATCGCCCATTTTGTGAATTAATTCTCTTTCGGGACAGAACAAAAACTACTTAATGTGAGCATAAAAACATTTTTTTTTTTTTTTGAGAAATTGAGGAATTCATTTTGAATTTCGTCATTTTCTTCAACCACTCAAAATGTGACTAATTAACAGTAATAGAAACACGGTTACTGTTGAAAGAACAAACAGAGGTGGTGGCAGAATCATGCAGTGTAGATTCTTCATGCTGATACGGGGGCATGGAAATTGATTAGAGTTGATTGGAAGATGGAGAGAGTAGTTCACAGAAAACCTGGTAGCAATAAACATGAGGCTGAGGTAGAGACTCATCTTTCAGCAGGAAAGTTACCCTAAATTTATAGCTACAGCTGCAGTGGAATGGTTCAGATCAAAAGTCAATCAAAGTCCCGACTGACAGAATTTAGATAGTATGCATCATTTTACCTAAATTCTGTGGTAAGAATTTGCAGAACTTGAATATTCCTATCGCAGATAAATGTATGTCACCGTTTTGACACAATCATGTGGGAAAAATAGGAAAAATTACAAATGGTTATCCTTCCACTTCACAATTGTGCACTTGGACCTTGGACCATATGAAATCTAAGAAAACAATCTGACCCTTGTGGTTGTGATGTCAGAAAAAAAGTGAGTACGTTTTTTTTTTTTTTTTTTTTTTGCAAGATAGGTAGTTACAACTTCCTCCTACATTACAAAGCTAATTAAAAGAACTCAGCATCATTTTAATTGGCAGTTTCCACATGGTCAAACAAAAAAACTCCTTATGCTTCAAGCTGTCTGAGCCCTTCACTAGGTGTGTGTATGTGAATGTTTCACTGTTAAACCAGTGTAGAATAGTAAAACACTTCTGTATCCTGTGTTAAATGTCTCTTCCACATAGTTATGCCTCATTTCAAAAAGAATGTAGATGCACAATTAAGCACAAAAAGAACACCAGCAATTTATTCTGAAACTGTACTGTTAAATACGCTGTGGGATAAATTACACTGTAAAAGGACAAATGATGGCATAAAGAGCTTTTGGGAGAGTTCCTAAAGCAACTGATGAAAGGCCCCACAAGATTAAGCGGAATGGGTAAAGTATTATTGCATCTGCTCTTGAGTTAAAAGCGTAGTATTTAGCCAACAAGCCTAAAAGCCATTTGCAATCCAGAGAAATAATTATGTCACATTTTTACCACTTTGCAACACGTGTGGAGATAATACAATGGATTATATGATGGATTTGAGCCACCGTTTGAAAGCAGCACCGAAGCAAAAAACACTCTGTATTTAGGGTAATGCTGACTGTTATCAGGCATTTTTAATTAATCATCAATGTACTTTCTTGTTTCTTCTCTTTAGAGGCTCTGGCCACCCTCCCCCAATACATCTCTCTCCAAATGTTTTTTTTTTTTGTTTTGTTTTGTTTTTTCACTTTTTCCTCTCTTAAATTCCCATTCCCCCTCTGTGGCCCTAACACCCTGCTTCAAATTATCCTGAGTTATTTGACTTACTTTACTACCTCGAGCAATAAACAAGATGTCTCCCAAAAACTCGACGTGAATCTTGCACATTGAGACATAAAACACCGTAAACAGCCTCCAACATGCTGCTTCGACTCTATGTTTTAGATTTGCATGTCATTACATGCATGCTCTGGTTGTTATGGCACCATCTGTTACCAATAGCCAAAATAAAGAGCAAGCATTGTGTTTCTTCCAGCTGTGTTTCCACAAATGCTACTTTTAATTGTCTGTGCACGAATAGCTTCTCATTTTTTTTGTTTGGTTTTTTTCCCCAAAATATTTTGCAATGTCTTCTTAAATATTCTTCAAGATCTAGTTCAGCGAATGTTCAGCTGTAGCTTGGATATGTTTCTCTGGTGACCCCTGTATCGAAGCAGCTTCGGGTTTGTTTTGGCAAGAGAAAAACGAGCAACTCCACCGCTTTCAATAGGCTCATTATTAAAGCAATGTTCCCTGAACTTTCCTCAGCCTGCATTTCTACGACCACAACGGGGTTCATAAAACCAGCGTGGCAAAGTCAGAAAACCGCAGCGTGGCATGCACGAGTGTTAACCTTCTGTTTTTATGGTGTGAGTGTGCAAGCCCCCTCCACACACCGGAGGCTTTACACAGTGCTTTGCTGTGCTGTGGCCTATGCAAGGCTTAAACTATAACAGTGCTGTGCAATACTTTCCTACCTCTTTTTGATTGTCTCACACTGTCTCAACAGGTTTTATTGGGATTTTAAGTGATAGACCGGGGCTTTTCAAAGTGTGGGGTGTGCAATCCTTGGGGAGCGCCAGAGTTCATTGTGGGGGGGTTGTGACATGAGGGGGAAAAAAAATCTACCTGAAAAAGTCACTGCAAACATTTACCAAACTTTACCAAGCCTATTTCCAAACAGAATGGAAATAAACTTGGTAGTTCCTAAAACTGTGTTAAGGAGACAGAGTCTTGGCCAAGCAAAGCAATAAAAAAAGAATAAAGTATGACCATGATTATTTAATATTTGGAGTTTAATGGGCTGGATCTGAAGATTTAAACCAGCTCTAGTTCAAGCACTATCTTGAGGATAGTCACATTACAAAATGAATGTGATTTTTGATGGCAGTAACACCCGGTGAGGCCTGTTTTTTCTTACACTACCTAAAATACCCAAATCTCAGGTTTGTCAGCTGTCAATTTAAAGAGAGCTGTGCAGATTGGCTGTATGCCCAACAATGGAAGTAAGGAACACTGTCGATGTCAGTTTCTGCGGTAATGCTAAGACACTTTCCACGGTGTATGTTAATGCATAATGTATGTTGTGGTGGTGTTTGAACCATCAAAATCGGCAGTTATTGGAATTTTTAGAGGGGGGATTTTAGCTATTTATGTGGGAGCTTTGATCCCTAATCCCTGTGAATACCACGGGTCCACTTTATATAAATATAAATACTTGTGCAAAACAATGTACATGTGCTTAACTAATTCCAAATAAAAATAGTTGATTAGTTTACTGGCTTATTACATACTATCATCTTCTTAATGTTTTTCCTAATTTTCTCTCGGGCTGCATTACAACAAAAAACAGACAAAGTGTAATTATTACATCAGCACAACCTTGAATAATTCAGAGTTTTTAATTTGTCCTGGAGCTTTTGTTTTTCCTTGTGCTCTGAGTTTTTACAGGAAGAGGCGGAATAAAGCAACAGGAGAGCATCCTGTGCGATGCTGCTGATCGGCAACCCATGAATAACGTTCCCTCCTCAAGGACCGAACAGCATGGCTTATCATTTATTGTGTTCTGCTGAAAGGTGGGGAAAAGCAGTCTGGTCTCCAAATGCTTGTTGCCAAAGTGAAACAGCTCCAGTGAGAGGTTTTCATGTTGACGAAACACTTTTTGTTTCGAAACTTGATAATAGCCCACTAGCGTTCTGAGCCTCCATCTTCCATCTCTGTACAATGTCTGTGGCTGTAAATCTAACACAGATGCCAACTCAGCTCAGTCCATTTACACATACACACAAACAGAGAGAGAGGGCTCAGTCATTCAGTCTGTCAGTAATACGGGTAGCAGAACTAACAGAATAAATCATTTTCCACAGCAGGGGCCTCGCATGAACAAAGAGCCTGTGTTTCGGTGTGTGTGTGTGTGTGTGTGTGTGAGTGCATGCTCTATTAACGTATTCCTTGTACAAATTATTCATCTTCCATGCATTAGAGGCACAACATTTCAACAAAAACAGAGGCGAGCAATAGCAGGGAACCATTTTTCTCCCCTGAATCAGGAATTTTCTGCAGATTTATCTTGCTTTATCAGAGTATAGAAAAGAGTTGGGCAAAACTTTTTCACCAGGAGATGAGAAGGACTGCACATCCATTCAATTCCCTAAAACCTTCCCTATATGTGCTTCGGTAATTTATCAGAGACCAGTAGGTTTCAAAATAGAAACCAGTGCTAAAATAAAACAAAATAATAACAATGAGTATAACGCAATTTTGGAAAAGTTTCAGTTTTAGATAAATTAATACTCAGAACTGTTATCATGACATGTTTCCAGCTTAGACTCTATGCCATCTGCTGCTCTTACCAGGTGTGGGCTCACTCTGACAGAACGAAGCATCTCCCTGCAGACTCTGAAATGTTCTGCATGTGTCAAGATTGGCCACAAATCTTCTTTGCGAGGACGCCAGAGTGCATGCTCAATAACAATTCCACAGGTGTCCTCTGAGATGCAACCTGACGGCAATTCTTTGACAATTGCGCTGGTTCCTGCAGACACCGACTTGATCACCTAATGGAAAGAAATGAGGAAGCATTTGAGAATAATTTTTAAAAATCTATTCATTAAAGACATACAAATAGATAATCAGAGACATCATCAAACTTGCTTTATCTTGAGCGCATTTGTTAGTACACAAACAAAAATATCAATGTATTTTATTGAGATGTTATGTGGTATTCCAACACAAAATAGCAAGAAGTTTTGAGTTGGAAGGAAATGATTGCTTTGTTTTTAATTTTCTACCACTAAAACCATGTAAGTGTGGTGTGTATTTGTATGCTTGATTCAAGACCTAAATGAACCACCTTTCACAGCAATTACAGCTGCAAGTCTTTTGACTTATACCTCAACCAGCCTTATGCATCTACAAAGTTCATTTTTTGCTTATTGTTCAAATTTGTGCAAACTAAGATTCCATGGGATTTTCTATTGGATTCAGTTCTGAGAATTTTAACAAATTTTTATCTGTTTTATGTACACAAGTGGACAAATGAACCTAACGCTCTTTTAAACTTCACAGCTATTTAGTGTGGCTCATGGTCTTCATTATGCTGTTTTCTCACTGATGTTCTCTAACAAACTTTCACAGAACAGTTTGATTTATGCCACAAGAAAAACATGCATAGTTTGGAGTCTTTCTACTAACTGGCTGACTTCTAAAGACAATGTGCTGTACTGAATTTTCTTTAGGGGTAGGACTGCATGCAACATTTTTTTTGGAAGAAAAGAACGACGTCTCAGAATTATGAACTACTTTTTGGAGAGAATCCAAAAACTACACTACATTTTGTAATAATGTAAGAAAAGTTTAAGGGGTATGAATGATTTTTTAAGGGGCTATCCATAAAAAAAAAGACTGTAAATACCTTCTCATTATTCTTGCAGTAGCGCCTCACCAGCACAGTGGAACGTTTTTTACTGTCAAACTCTCTGCTATCTGACAGGATGTCTCCCTCTTCCTCACCACTGCTGTTGCTCCCACTGTTGCAGATTGTGGCCCCTCCTGCAGATGCCTCCAGTGCTGTTGGTATCATTTCCAGAGACGGACTTTGAGAGAACACTTTATCCAAGGAACATTCTTTAATCTTGGGCCTTCTATTTAGTCTCTCTAAACTCGAATATCCATCTTTGAGTTGGCACAGAGAAATGTGACCGTTCTTGTGATGCTTGCGGAGGCAGAGTTGGGGAGAGCCGCAGGGAGAGGAGGCCAAAGAGCTCGGCTCACTGGAGGGACCACCCTAATAGGAAAAGGTTGCACAACAGAATATAAAACACTGGTGCAGTTTTCTGAAATGCTAAATGAGTCACAAATTAAGATTAAATTGAATTAAAAACGTTTGGACTACCTTACGAAAAGCCAGGAAGGACACAGGCACGCTCCCACGGCGTAGGTAACAATGTTGAACAGGACTGGAGCCGGGGCTAGGACTGTGCTGAGGGTTGTCACATAAGCAAGAATTCATACTTCTTTCAAAGCTAGACATGCCACAGGAGCATGGACTACTGGTAGATTTGTTTCCACCTTCATTCATATTATCTTCTGCACTGTCCAGGAACATAGGTCCTTCTGAATTATTCCTACATGTCGTAGTTTTTCTTTCAACATGTTTAGCAGTTGAGACTTCCTTCGACACTTTTTCTTTGGGACTGATGACTTTTAAGTTGCACTTGTACTCTTCACAATGTTTGTCCAAAAAAGTCCCTTTGACATCGTCACACGACGGCTTCCTGTGGAGGAGGAGTGAAGGACAGCTCCGCTGCTTTGAGAGCCACCGCTGGTCAGAGCTCCGCCTTGCTTCCTGCAGATTAGTTGCATATTTGTCGTGTTTGCTGGGTCTGCTCCCACTGGATAGAGGTGAAACATGGTGGAATGCTGCTGCAGAGCCAACTTCAGTTTGGTTTCCCTCAGTGGCCATCTCCCTGTAGACTTCTGATCTGTTGTTAATCTCTCTGCAGTTTTAACAAAAAAGTTGATGACACTTCAGTAGGAAAGAATAAATAAGACGGTCTGGTTTACATCAATTAGCAAATATGCAAATAAAGACATGAATATCTTTATTGAAAGAAAGGACAGACTTTGTCATCAAACTATTCAATGTTCAGGTTAAATTTAGCTATTTCTGCTCCAATTCTGACCAGCATTGTTACTTTGATGCCAGCAAATGTATGCTCTCAATTTCTCCAAAAGAAAGTTGCCAAAATATTTTATGAAAGGGAAACATCCAGTAATGGTAAAACTGCTCCTTTTCGCCATGTAAATCAATTCATGTTTTAATTAGTCCAAGGACAACACTCGTCACACCACTCAAACACTTTAAGGCTGTCAATAATTACTTTTCTCACAACAAAATGTTATTTGACATTCAGCATAAGAAGCAAGTTTCAAAACTCAATTGTGTGGATTTGTTGTATGTTTGACTTGGAAACAAATACAAAGAAAAAGGATGTTGTTATCTGATAAACTTCATGCTCACAAACATCATCTATATTCACCTCAGTTTGGCTTTAGCCACGTTATGAACTTTGTACTTTATCGTTACTCAGCTCCAGCTTGTTCCTTCTTTTAAATTCACAGGTCTAAATGTTTCAGGCATAAAATGTTTCCAACAAATACAATGTTTCCAACAAAAACCATGTTTTTGACGGTTGAGGATAGATCCGTCCTCCCAGCTTGTTTACACTTTCTGTTCCGATGACCTTTCTAGCAAAAGTTCTTGCTACTCCCTTTTTCTCTGATTCCAGTAAACAACCACATGTACATTTTTTATATTTCCAGTGGTTTATTTTCTCCCAACAAAATTATAAAACTGGTGTCATTACAGACACATCAAAATCATCCACATATTAGTAACTTCTACTTCAGAGGGTGTGACAAAAAACTCTTTTTCTTGTTCTAGAAATTGTCTTCCCCTTTGAAAGCCAATAAATGTACTTGTTTCATACTCTAAAATTTTTTTGTTTCCTGATTCTAAAATATACTGTATGCCTTTAAAAGATGTGACATTTCAAACATTGATCATACATGAATGTTTTTCATAAATAAAAGTTGCGGGTTTTAAGCCAACACAGGAAAAACACATTTTTCTACATTTTACATACTTATTTTAGATAAATATATTGGCCTGCATGGGAACAAATAGTAATGTCAGATACCAGTGACCTCTGAAGATCCTGAGACAGCGTGTCTATAAACAGTGTACTCTGTGCATGTGTTGTGGAAACAGAAGCTATTGCAGCTGCACAAACCAGCTGATAAAAAAAAAAAAAAAAACTTACCGAGGTGACCCTGGAGGATGGAGGAATTTCCTTGATAGCGTGGTCGCAGTCACAGCTTACAGGGCCACATGTGTGCATCAACTCTGGCTAAATCAGGATATAATTCAGATGCATGGTTTTCCTGCTGCAGACTGATGGGAAAGCAGAATAAAGAAATTCAACTGTTATTACGGCCTTATGTTTAATTAGAAAACAAAACATAACTTAATCCTATTTAGCTCTTCCACTCTCACAACTATAAGAAACAAATAAGGTAAGGCAAAAATTTGAGAAAAATATTACAACCATTTGAATTCACTAGAAACGTCTCCATCAAATATCTATAGAAGCACAGACCGGAAAGCAAATCCAGCTTGCTTCAACCTACAAGTGCACACATTTTATGACTTTAAAAAATGGCCAAAATCTAATGCTAAGGAAATAAAACATGGATGTGAAAAAAGAGCATATTAGTCAAGTATAATAATTGGTACGAAAATATCACTATTAGCTATCCCAGTTTCTAAATATAAGTCTTAGCAACAGCCACACACAGACCCACGATGGTCAATTTTAACTCTAGAACGCCAGAAGCAAGGGAAAAAAATCCTTCTTCTTTGTCCAGGGCATTGACAGGCACTGTTTTTGGAGACATCACATCAAAACCCAGCATTTCTAACACAAATTGCTAAAACAAACAAGAACTACATTGGCACTGTTTGCATGGAAAAACTTTTCTTGACTTATTCTGTTTGTAAATTAAGTGACCCAGAGCTGTCTCAGTATTTTACCTGTAAGAATTAAACACATTTTAAAACATCCATATTAACCTACAGCATGCACAAATACTGATTGTGTGGTTCTGGGGCTTCTACAGTGGCCAACAATGATTTTGTGAAAACAAAAAGAAGAAAAAAACCTGAAAGCTTATAATTACAAAGACCAGTTCACAGTTTCCTGCTAAAACGTGTGGGCCACAGCTGGAATGTGGGCCTGGCCGAAAGAGGAAGGGCTCTCCAGACATGAGGTGTGGGTTTTGCATGATAGAAAGAAGGACACAAACAAACACATCAAGGTGAGGATGTGTGCTGACTTTTTTCAAGGCTCTGTGCTACATTCATACAGTCGGAGAGTCTGTCAAAGAATCGAAACAGACAAGTACTCCTTTCAGAAAAAAAATAAATGTGACACTTCACCTTCAAAATAAATCTCTACTTCCAGTTAGAGGCTTTTCAATTAAATGGATTGCTCACAAAGAGATAACCTTTGGCCAAAAGATAGCACCACTTAAGCAATCAGTGACAAAACAATAATCCCAGCATACTGCATGATGAATCAACAGAGACGAGCGCATTCCTAATTATACAAATTTCACAAAATTAATTATCTTCTAAACAGTTTAGGAATACAAAAAGCTGCCTGTGGAGAGTAAAAGTTTGTTGGAGTTGAGCTATTTTGTATCATAACTTTTTTCTTTTGTGTGAAACATGTTTAACAAGAGCAACATTTGTGACATTTGAAGAAGACTGAAAACAATAAACATTTTGGATTCATATTACAGAAGACTAATTAGCGAGTTATCTTTTGGAAAAGTTGACCAGAGAAAGCAGTGAAAACTAAATGTGCTTCAGAGAACCAACAGGTGCAACCTGTTTCATGAAATGCTAGCAAAAACAACCTGCCTGATAGTCAGGTAGTCATAACTACCTTGAAACATAAAGACTCATGATTTGTGCCCTAAATCATTCTTTTTAACCTGTCTTTCTGGAAACCTGTATGGACATGCCATTAATCCAAGTTACCTGGAATCATGTTTGGTACAAATAATTTTGCTAACACCTACCTTAGGCGTATTATGAAAACCATGTTTAAAACCACTGAGCACATTACGCACAGCAAACAACACTGCAAAGAATACTGACATGTGTGTGAGCTTGTGTTGTCATTGCCCTGATGTTGTTTAAGATGGAAGGTGACACATGGTATGACAGGAACCCGCTCGATTATGGGTTAAGAGGACAAACCTACGGAAGTGTTTTAGCTATCTGAAGCACACTGCAGTTTTCACTTCTGCAGAGGCAAGCTGAGCAAATATTTAAATCTCTGAAATTAAAATGTGATAGACTTTCAACATGGAAACATCTCTTTTGATGTTTGGCATAGGTACATTATCCAAGTGACTGGTATTATTGCTTAAAATTATTTTCAAATCAAAGAAGGTAATGACCAGCTTTCTTTATGATACCATGAAAAGAAACATAGTCAGTTATGGTGATGAATGCACTCAACTTTCCAGATAGTAAACCTAAAAAAAAAACATCTCCCACATGTTTAAAAGTGGCTTCTGCTATCAGCTGAACTTTGACCCTGACTGGGAAATCAAATGGCTCTTCCAGGCTAAATCTCAGCCCAAGGCTAGAACGGTAGACAGACATGTGCAAACACACCCATTGACTGGAAACCAGGTCACACAGAGTAAAGTGCACTGACCAAGAAAATGTTCAATCACTTCTACTTCACTTCCCACATTATATACAGGAACGTCAAGCAGATACAAGAACTAGGACTGGGGCAAATTTCAGTTTCACAATCTCTTAAATCTTCTGATATAGCTTTTAGGCAAAAAATAAATACTACTTACATGGCATTGCATTTTCTCTGCCTGACTCCAAACCTAAATTTAAAATCTCCTTTAGTCAAGGTGTTTGGAAAAAGCCAAGTTTTCTGATTATGGTGTTCTTGTTAATCTACAAGAGTGTGTGAGTGTGTCAGAGACAGACTGAGATTAAAAAAATACAAGGAATGGACCTTCTAAGGCAAGTTCAGCGACCAATGAACATGAGATTATTTTTAAGTTTTCACATTAGTCACTGATATGATTAAAGTACAGCCCCAGAAATCAAGTTTAACATCTTGAAAAGGAGTCAAAACCGCCTTTGATTGCCTGACTACCTGTGCCAGAACACATCACAGAGATGATGGATAAAAAGAAGTCAAATATCAAATAATAAAGCCTTGAATCAAATCCGACAGCAAGACAAAAGCCACAGTTTATTTTTCAACCCAAGACATTCAACTACTGTCCGTTTACAATGGGGAGCCTTCTGGTATTCTAATGAGTAATTTGTTTTAATGAGTTTGTATTTAAGGAGGTGAAACCCTGGCCTAAATCACTGTTTATCCCCTCAATAGGGGGACTTCTCTCTCACATGAAAGGCTTTTTTATAATGCTCATTCAGCAGGGATTATTTCCCTCCAACTCATCCAAACGATGACTCAAAGCCTGGTATGTGATTAGACCCACCCTCACACACAGCACAGGAAAGTAAAGCATAATCAACAAGCGGCTGTGGATGAAAACTTCACACTTCACAGTCGTGAATAGTTAGTTCCAGACTATTGTCAACATAACACAATCAGCGTTCAAAAAGATGTAGGGAGAGCTGCATTAAAGCTTGGCTTTTATCCCCCAAATTACTCCACTAAATACTTCATGCAAAGATTTAGTTTAGGATCAGGAACATTCCTGAAATGTAATAGGCAGGTCAGGGGAGGTAGGAATTCCCTTTTTCTGTTCTGCAAAACTCAGAGCAAGGGAAAAAAATAATACAGCTTGTGGTGTGAGTGGAATTGGAAGAGACTGCTTGAACTCAACTGCAAGCAAATGAGATGCAGATTTCATGGCACATATTATAACAGCCACAAATTCTTTGACACAAATAAAATGAGAGAGTCACAGCTCTGTAAAGCCACATACTAATGCCACTCTTAATCTGACCAAACCATTAAATTGATAACTTGGAAATGTGCCCTTAAGTGTAAAAGGTACTGCAAACTACTTCTTTAAACAATACAAAACCATAATCTTCAAAGAAAAGTTATTGTCCTTAAAGACACATTTTTTCCGAATTATTTTCTTACTATGACTCGACCAGTTTATGTATAATAAACTAGATGCTATTCAGCATAATGAAAACTAAAAAATACAGTTTGGGTTTTTTCTATGAAGCTTGCTGATCCACATTATGGTTATGCATAAATATCTCAATCTGATTTGACCCAGTAGTACCAAAGCAGGGATCAGTCAAGAAAATGTGTCATGTGACTGTAAATCAGTCATATTTCTTAAAGGAATATGACTTACTTTGAAAATACACAGTGAGGTGAATATATTAACATCCACATCTAGAATAGCATATTTTAATTGCTTTTGTTCAAGAAACTAATTTGTCAACTACTTAACTGAGATACTTAACTTAAAAAAAAATCTAATCATGTGTGTTTTGACTAGCTAGCACCACATAATTAACAAACTAATTCCTTGTTTACAAACATTTGCATAAATCCCTTTGCTATGTTACGCTTAAATAAGAAATTCCTATTTGATAGCCTTTAAAACTGGAGAAAAGATCCACAATGTCCCATCAAACTGTTCCCTGAGATGCCACATATTTGGTGATTTCTTTCTTTTTCCTCACAAGGCTGCAAAATAAAGATTGGTGGAATATTTTTATAAAATAACAATCACATAAGGTCGTAGATATTTCACTGAGGTCAAGGTTGTGCTTTTTGTTGTGCATTGTAACCGTTCTCCATGGTTACCTTCATGTGGTAGGATTGTTTGGTCTAATCCAACAGCTATAAACATTTCATAAGGGTTGCTACTCAAACCAGGCACAAAAACAGCTCATAAAACATCATGATGCAGCAACGCAGAGCAAATCATTGACCAGTTTATAGGAGCCCAAATTTGCCAACACGATGAAGGCATATTAAATCGAAGATGATGAAACATCAAAATGCCATCTTTTTGAAGTTAACTTTTATTCTAAATATCCATTAATATGAAGAGTGTGTGTGTGTATATTGTGGTTTTATCTTCACTGGCCCTGGAAGCTGCATATTGTGAGACAGATACTCTAGTAAAAGGGATTCTAGGAGCTTTTCTACTTGCTGGTTAAATAATTAAACAAACATATCTCATTATGAACAAGGACTTTCTCTGTCAGTCAAAAAGTAACAGGCTGATTTCATGGGGAGCGCTGCTGCAAACAGAACAGAGTGTTCATGCAAGGGATCTGTAGGACATATGGATTTGATTAGAGGGCAGGGCTGAAAGAGAGGCGGCAATGGAAACTACTCAGAAAAGAGAAAAGTGCCCAGTCTGTAACAAGAGACTGAGAGCAAACTGGATTTTTCAGTGAATGAAGCCTTGAATGGGATGTGTGTGTGTGAACTTTGTGCATGGAAGATAACTCACACTTAGGAGAAAGCTAAACAAGGCTTCCCCTTTGTCTCAGTGTGAATGTTTGTCTTGAGCAGCCGAGAAAGGGAGGCAACATCACACATGTGGACCATGAATGACACTGGAGTCCATATTATGCTTTGCATATGGTGAAAAACTTACTGCGACCATATGACCAAATATCTGTTTCCTTTCAAAATGTTGTTTTTTTCTATTAAAATATGGATTCCTTGCTGTCGGAGACAATAATGAGACAGAAAGTCTGTCTTTAGTTCATTTTATTTCATGCTTTTTTTCCCCTTTTTTGTTCTTAGTATTAAGCAATAACTCTCAGCAAAGTTTTTTAGGTCATTCTTATTATGATCTCCTATAGCCAAAATGTATATTTTTGTGATAATTTCAATCAATAAGTGAGATCATGATTGTTTATGAGAAATTCTGACCTTAGTGAAAGACACTGTTGCATTCGTTGGCAAAGCTTTTGACAACCTTATTCTGCTTTAAATGTCTATGAAAATATCAAATAGCAGTCTGTCATTCTAAAGGTTTGCACACTGAAAACATGAGGATTTCAGTTCTGGTGCATTTTAAGAGCTCCAGACCAACGTTTTGCACTGATGTGCTTAACAATTTTTCTTAGGTGCACCCAAGTTTTCAACCGCATCGCATTTAACGTTGAAGCCTTACAGGTTTTTTTTAAATCATTACTTTCCATATAGGCAGTATTTAATTGTAAGTAATTAATAATCTAAAACACATAAATTCTTTATTTTATGCTTAATTGAAAATAACTTACAGCCAAAACTGCATCATGAAATATTGATCCAAACAGATGAAAATATCCACTCAACATAAAATCAGCTCAAAAAACAGCACACAAATTCAAAGGAGTGCAGCTTTAACCAAAAGAAAGCGGTTTTCTATTCATCACAACTCACGCTGGGATAATTTGTCACAGTTTAAGTGCAGTGATTTTTGTGGGGTTAACATGGTTTTACTTTAATCCTAATGCTGTTAAATTTGAAAAAATACCCAAAGCATTTAATCCCAACAAGGTTAGTGACTAATCTGCATGTGGCAGCAAAGCAGGTTTCCAACAGAATATACAGCACCCCCGTAAAAGATTCCTTAAACTTTTGTATTTTTAAGTTTTCTAGTTGAAACTAAAAAGTTTGATCTATTTCACAGGAATTTTGTGAAGTAAAATACACAAAAATACACTTGTATTATTTCACAATTATGCACTCCTTTGAGCGAAATTGAGAAATACGAATATAATAATACATAGTGTGACTTCTTTTTAAATTTAAAAACTGAAATGTGTTGCATACCTTTGCATTCTGCCCCATTAAACCAGTACTGCAATAGCTGCAATTAAGTCTTCCGTGGCATATTTCTGACAGCTTCACTCATTTTGAGACTGAAACTTTTGCCTATCCATCTTTGCAAAGTAGCACAAGTTCAGTCAGATTGGGTTTAGAGAGTCTGTTAGAACTTTCACAAAGATTCTCAGCCTCTAACAGAGTTTCCATCCGGGATTGCCCTGAATTTATCTCCGTTTATCATCTCATCGCCTCAGGCCTGCTTGCCTGTAAGCCCACAAGCAGTTCCTGACAAACTCGACAGTTCGTAAACACAACATGACTGTGTTGTCATCCATTCAGTATGTGGAGTCGCAATACAGCAGAACGAACAAGTCCAACCAGTCATCCCTGTCTGCTGCAGGTTCATCATCAGAACAAACCTTTGCCCTCAATCATTTAAATGCAACATTTCTAAAGAGTAACGGTGTCAACGGATGTTATTGTTTGTTTTATATGTTAGCAAATTTTTTTAAACATTTTACAATTGTTCCTAAACAACTACTTAAGTTATAAGTTCAGTTATATAATGCTGTATGGAAGGAGATGTTGGTTCAATTTTAGAGCCCAAGCGTGTCATGCTAATGTATGTTTCAACTATTTTACCAATTAATCTGTTTCAAACAAGGTAAGATATGTAATGGAAACACCACAAACTAATGTCAGTCTGTAAAACATCAGTTTCAACACAGCCATTACAACAGTGTACACCTCATTATGCGTTTACCGGAAACACAGACCTTTCTTGGCTGTGTAAATACAGGCCTGAAACCTGGACTGTTTTGTTTTTCTCTGTTAGCCAAGTATTACTTCAATTAATACAACATGCAACATTGCTGGCACGTCGTAAGAAACACAGGTGTTGCTAGGCCTCGTCATCTAGGGAGACTTCCCAGTGGTTTCTGAACAGCAATAATAACTGTTAGAGACTTCAGAGGGGGTCCGTTTCCTTTCTGGCATCGTCCCCTAAATTCATAAACAAAAATATGATATATCTTATGCAAGCAGCACCTATTTCACAGTGTGTTCACTGTTTATGACTTGAATTATTTAGCACACAGTGAGCACAGACTGGTAATCGCTGTCGTCAAGGGGCTGCATTACAGAAATTGGAAGGTTTTTTTTTTCTATGTTTAAATGTTTTGCATGAGACTTGAAAAATTGAAGTAGTTGCTTTCTGTCTGACCTGTGCCAAATTCATAATAGTAAAGCGAAGAGAGGTTTTTGTCGGTAGGTAAATTGCATGTGGGTTTAGAGTAAGAAACCCAACAGTCATGGTTTTAGACAGTGGAAAGAAGTACCCAGAGAAAACCCATGCATGCACAGGGAGAATATGTGAAATCCATGCACAAAGACCCAGGCTGGGGTCTGAACCTGGGACCTTCTAGCTGCAAGGCACTGATGAAAAACACTGCTCCTCCATGCAACCTGCAAAGGATAATTAATAAATAAAACCTCAGCTGTGGGTTAGGATATATATATATATATATATATATATATATATATATATATATATATCTGTGTGTGCGTGTGTCAAAAGTGTCCTAATTCAGAATCAATATTTAGAATCAATGGAATAAACATTTAGTTTATTCAGTTATTGAAAATAAAATTAAGAACACAAAAATTCAATAACTAACAAAAATATATATCATTACAAATAGCTATTTATTTAAATGTGCTAATATTAACAGATAGTGACATTTTATATATGCTGAAACAATTTGGCCAAATTTGAAACAAATATTTTAAAATAAAATCATTTCATTTTTTTTCTTTAAGTAGCCTATTTCATAATTCTATGTAGCAACACGTCGTGAATTTATTTAGTCTGTCAGTCTTAACTAGCACAGTCACTGGAAGGAGCTGCCATGGACAAGGCACATTGAAGATACGTTTTTGTGACTTACCTATTTGGTTGTGCATCTCAAATTAATTTGTATACATTTTAATTTATTTTTTTTCTGTACGCATTTTATATATACATCTGTTTGTTTGTTTGTTTGTTTGTTTTTTGTGTGTGTGTGTGTGTGTGTGTGTGTGTGTGTGTGTGTGTGTGTGTGAGAATGTTTTGCTTCTTGTTTGTTTTCACAATTTGTATTGTCAGACTGTGGCACTTCTGTCCCAGGATGGGGCTAAACCTCCAACGTTAAGCTGGCGACGCCCATGATCTGAGCCCTTTATCTTCAATTTAAAAGTGATTAATCTCTTGCTAGGACAAAAAAGATACTAGTTCCCCCAGTCCTCCAGGGCAACCCCCAGTGTAAACACTGACATCACCTGTCAAAGTTTAAAACTGACACCACCTGCTGTTAGGATGACAGAGATAGCTGTACCCGGCTATACACCACATGAAAACATGAAAGTTTGGGCAAAATTAAAAGGCACATAATCTGGCGGGGACATTAATATAACCGTAGCTCTTCTTAGCACGTGCTTTTCTGTCATTCTTCTCGCGCGGGGAATCTCGAAAAACCACAAACCACATAAACTCCCGTCATCATCCTCTTCATGAAACTTTCTGTTTCTAGTTGTCAGTCAAACTTGAGGGGGCATACAAGATGATTCTAACGTACGAACAAACGTTGTTTGAAAGCGACAACTTCAGCGTCCAGCAGCTCTGAGAGAACTTCACTGCCAAACAACTTTTCAAAGCGACCGCTCTCGGAACCCAACGATTCGTGCAAAGAAACGTAATAAAAGTTGTCTGAGGTGGCAGTTCGCACACTTACCCAGCAGTCTTTCTTTAAAATTCCCTCAGCATCAACCAAATCGACACAGGAGTTCAGCTCGCTGCTTGGTTGTCTTTGACTGGGACTCTGCTTCACAACCCTAGTAGAGACAGTTGACGCTGCAGCTCGTGCTGATGTGGGACACCTCGCTATCCTCTGTGGTGCATTCACGTGCTCACCGAAGTATTGGAAAATTCAAAATTTTCTTTGAAAAACTAATCACGAACTGGCTGGTACACACAAAAAGGGCTGTCTGGACGTTTTAAGGTTTAAAGGAGGATTCAGTCAACTGGTGTAAAAGATAGACGGTGATTCTAAGCAGAGCCAGCCCAGGTCATAAACGGCTGCCAGGGGCACCCTGCTGTCCTTTAAGCCCTCAAAACACTGGTGTGTCACAGGATGAGGTAGAGATTTAACATTTAAAAGTACGATGCTAGCATGACATCGTTTTAAAGTTAGTTTTTATTTTTCAGACTGTAGTTGTTTACAGCAGAAGAAGAAAAAAAACTTCAGCCTTCAGTAAAGTTTTATCAATATAAACACTCTATAAAGTGCTAAAGTCTCACTGCTGAGAAAAATATTTGTTGTTAATGAATTTTTAATAGAATTCTACTGTAAAAAAATTCAGCTATCCCTTTAAGGAACTGTCTGTGCACTCTCCATATAATAAATAAATTATTTATACTGAAGTACTAGTAAAAGTAAGACTTCTCTTGCTTTTCATTTGTCTTAAAACCAGGAGACTAGGGCTTCTGGGTTTAATACAAAAGAGATAAAGGGATTAATACTATTCATACTTTAAAAAAAAAAAAATAATAATAATAATAATAATAATAATAATAATAAAGCACCTTAAAATTGATGTACAAATTAATTTTAAAATCCACTCATTTTCCAATTTATTTTGTGCTCATAGTATGTTATAGGAGTAATTGAAATGTTTCCGACAGCACTTCAAAACAGCTTTGTCTTTCTTCTATTTAGCAGCATGAACCAGCAGACAGAAGGACAATGACCGTGGTTCTGCAGAAGCCCGCCGTGTGTGAGTGTGTGTCACTGCATTGGAATGTCTGGTAACCATCCTCATCGTATTCAGCCGTTCACTTCGTATCCATCATGCCCTTTACATTGTTCCCTCTGTCATCAATGATTTTTTTTCTTGTTTTTACTGCAGAGCTCATTTGCAGTAATGCAAATAAAAGCTTAAGGGTCAGCCACAGCTGTCCTGTGTCATCCACTATCTAGAACACTGAGTGTAACTCATACCACCAAATTGGCTGCATTTCCTCTTAACTGACAGATGAACCTGAAATCGGCCCTGAACTACAAATAATTTATCTGAAAATGGCAAATGACCAATAAGAATGAGTACTTTTATTGCTCTATTTCAGAAATTCCTTTTCTTATATTTCAGCTTTGGAAAATGGGGGCCTGTTTTCCAAATTCCTCCAGCTCCTCTGATGGGAAGTCTGATGCCATCCAACAGGAATGTGAAGCCCATCCAGTCCCCCAAACTCTCCTCCACCCAGGCACATGCAAACCTTTGGGAATCCCCCTTTCCTGATTAAAAAATGGAAGGGTGGGGGGGCTTCTCACTCTATCTAGGATTTTTTATTTTTTTCACACAGCCTACCACAACATGCTTACACTTATTTACTGATACTAACCAGATGTTTTTCACATCTCTTCTTTTGACATATCAGTTTATATGCATGTTCCTGAAACTAGATAAGGTGTATCTAAAGTTCTGGTACATTTTTATGGGACTCCATAAAGTCTAATAAAACTGCTACATTGCACTGGGATGTTGCAAAGGATAACTTGCTATGTATCTTGTCAAGATGATTGATGGTTAAGGTGTGCAAACAGAGAGTGAAGTTATCAGATTTAAAGCTTGGAAAAAGTTCTGCTTTCACTCTGAGGGTTTGATGTGTCTCAGAAAATATAAGATAACACAAAAATGATTGGAATCAGATATTTTCTGTTTGGCCTGTTGGCTCCAGGAGACAAATTTGGTCTTGTTTCAAAAGAAAAACACAGATTACATGTGTCTGAGTAAAATCAATACGAAAAAGTATATAAAAACAAGTTTAGTTTGTTTTTGTATTCTTAAAATGTAGGTTTCGTTGTAAAACATGCATTTGAATAATCAAATAAGACCATTTTAATTCATCTCAGGAATTAAAAAAAGTATTTTGAATAACCTAACAATGATACACTTTTTTACAGTTTAATAACTGTTACAAATATAATGCACCGGGTGATGAGTTATTAGAAGCATAGGGTCATTGTGGATGACTCCTACAAAATGATAACAATGCAATTTTCATTAAACACAACAGCTGAGTCTCATTCCTGCCCTTTTCTCTGTGTAACCGTGGGGACAGACACTTACAAAGGAGTCTGTTTGGACATGCTCCACACATAAATTAAGCTAGGGTTAAAGTTTACTGCTTTGACAAAACTAATCTAAATTGCAAGAAAAATTGCTCAAAGCAGTTTAAAATATCGGCCATGGAAGTTAGTCAAGCGTTAAGATAAGGCCATTCCTGAAACCTCTAGGTTTAGGTGGGTGTTAAAAGTTGCCTGACTCATTATTTCATAGATATTCAGATTGAGCTGTAAACATTAACAAGTGTATTATTGTTTGCCTTTTGTCTCAAAGCATGAAAAAGAACGAGTTGAAAAGAGAAACAGAATCTTAATTATTACAATCTTTAGACTCTATCTAGTCTTTTGATGAAAAACTTTGAATGAGAGATTAAAATGATTTGCTATGGACCAGCAGAAAGAACAATAATAATAAAGTGGAAAACTTTTTCCTAAATTAGAGTGAAAATCTGAAAAGTGTGGTATGTCTTTGTATTCATCGCATGTGAGTGAATACTTTACACACCTTTCACTGCTTTATAGCCGTAAGTCTTTGCAGTAAGGTTGGATTGAGAGCAGATGCTTCCAAGTCTTGTCACATTAAATCAATTATGTATGTCTGGACAATGACTGGGCCATTCTAACACATAAACATGCTTTAATCCATGCCGTTTCATTGTTCTTCTGGCTCCATATTCAGGACTGTTGTCCTGCTGAAAGGTGAACCTCTGATTTGGTTAGTTTGCAGTCATGCCATACTCTTCCTATTGTTGGATAAAGGACTGAGCCATGCTTTCAACTGCTCCATAACTTTATCCCCAACTTACTGCTGCTGTGTTGTTTGGCCTTTATAGTACAGTAAGAAAGCCCTGGGTTTGAATCACAGCATGATTTATTTTTTGCATGAAGCATGTTCTCTCAGTTCATGCGTGGGTTCTCACTGGGTGATCTGGCTTTTTCCCACAATACTAAAACATGACTCTTGATTGATTTCTCTAAATTGCCTTTTCTTGTGTGCTTTGCTGTTAGTCCTGTGTGTCTCTGTGTTGCCCTTTGTCAGCCTGGTGACCCATCTGGGGTGTGACCCATCTCTTACCCAATGACTGCTGCCTTTCACCCTGAAAGAACGAGCATGTGTTGATGAGGGATGGATGCTTTGTGTCAATTTATTACACACTATTTAAAAAACACGTTTTGGTTTGTAATGTATTTGTGCTGTTCTAATGTGACAAAATGTGAAAAGGTTGAAAATATGAACATGTTTACTGGGAACTGTTTACAAGTAAAACCAGTAATTTTCTGAATAGTTATGTTTCCATAAAGACTGTAAATGAAAATACTGGAGAAAATATGATTCAATTGTTTAAGAGTTTGTTTGTTTTTTCCTCACCTAATTGCTCTGGTGCACAGAGGAGCGATGGCCTGAAACAACAATATTGCAAATACATTTTTTGTGAATATTAAGATGAAGTGGAACATTCTTTGTTTTTGGCTCACAGATCAAATCTACTTTTTACTCACTTATTCACATCTGAATTTATTTCCTAACACATGATAATATATTTGTATGATCTCACCTTTCGATCACTTACATAATTGAACCTAATAGGTCCACTTTTCCACACTTTATCTGTGGCCAGAACGCATTTATGTTAGAAAACCATGTGTCTACTTCAGTGGCAGTTAACCATATTGAACATCAGTGTTTGAATTGTGATCATAATCGGCAGCAAAGACAAGCCTATGCTTTTATCGTTCCTGCCCCCTGCTGTCTGAAAACTCTTATTGCATATTCAGAAAGAAAACACTGATCTTACGGTCAAACTAACTGCACCTTCTTATTGTAAGTGAAGAAATCCAGAATGTGCTATAAATTATAATTTCCGAAAATTTTTCTGAAAGAAAGTTGGCCTTTGGATAAACCAGTCAAGAGGTGGTATTTTGCTTTGATATAACAAAATTATCACCCATTTTAGCATATTTTCCATGTTTTCTTGTGATTGTGAATTCCACTCACAATAAGAAAAATTTAGGAGACCCTACAACAGTCTGCATACTTTTGTTTTTTTTTTACATATTTTGAAAAAAGATTTTCTTACTGAACAGCGACAGCATTATAAAGACCAATGCAAACTTATTAGGCAGACAAACATTAAGAAACAGGGTGTCATGATGCATATATTTTATGTTTGTGATGCATAACGAGTAAATCATTTCCCTGTCATCAAATAAGTGAAATAAGTGAAAAATAACTCAATATTTAATGGGGTGTCATTACTTTTTTTTTGCATGACAGTATTGTTTTCCAGATACAAATCAATATCTAAATCTATTTTTAATATAGTTAGCACTTCAAAAGTAGTGCTAACTAATAATAATAATAATAATAGTATGGAAGACTGTGAAAACATACACATGCCCAGTAATGCTACCCGCCTTACTACAATGCTACATTCTGAACAATGCCATCCATTTCTGCCTGTTTAGTCTCTGGAAATAGCCTGTTTAGCCCAGTTTTTACCCAGCTGTCATTTACTGACTCAGTTGTTAGGGCCAGGCTGCTCTGAGTGCAGACAAGAGCTCTGCGGAGTTCAAGTGTTTTCCACAAGTTTCACTGATGTTGAAGGGCTGTACTGCAGTAAAGGACAACTCTTCAAATTCCTTTCAGAGAATTTGTTGGGAAATAATACAAAGCACTTTCTTAAAGAGATTGTGAAAATCTTGCCCAGGAGTCCCCCCCCCCCCCACGCCAAGTCTTTTCAATCATCTTCAGTAACCTGAAAAATGTTCTTTGTGACATCCCAATTGGGAGATTTTTTGCTTCAATGTGTCCTTGATTCTATCCATCTGGGTGATAAATCCTCAACTCTTCTTCTGTCTGCTACATTTAGTTCATCCCAATCTTTCAAAGCCAGAGCCACTAGTATCATACTTTTACTCATACAGTAACATTTGTTCCACCAGCCCCACCTGTTGCCTGATGCCATTTTGGCATGTATTAAACTACAGCTGCCAAACAACATAAATAAGCTCACGCAACTGAACAAATATGGAAAGTACATGATTAGGTTTCAAAAATTGTAATGAAAATAAGAGCTTTTGAGTGCAAAAGCTTTTATTGCTGCTGAAGTGTTTAGGAATATCATAACATCAATACTGGTACAAATTTCAGTCAGTGATACATGTAGCAAAGATGCAAAAAAATGACTGATACACATTAATCTTACAAATAAAACTGGTAGTTGTAAGAATGCCAGTTGTGGTTTATAAAATGGGCCATTTGGGCAATTGCCCAGGGTGGTTTTAATAAGCAAGAACCCTTCTGCTGGTAATGCATACTATCACTCTTTACAAGGGTTAAGTAGATTGTGTTATTATTGTTTTTATGTCATTTGTTGCTTGTGTAATAGATCTAAATGAGACGAGTCTCAAAAGATGTTCCTGTAATAAAATATTGGAAATGAAATCCTCACACAGTGTGACTTCTGAATTTAAAAAGTTTATTATGAAAATATGACATACTAAAAGTAATCTACCACTAGGAAGAAAGGTATACATCTCAAAGAAATGTTGGTTTACATACAGAAATAGTAAAAGGTTTTAAAGCTGAGTACAAAATACCGTAAGTGCTGCATTACTGGGTTTACAAGTCCAGTGCATTTTCTAACATTTTACTAAAAACTTTTCGCTTTTCTAAAACTGTATATCCCAGTTGTTGTTTAGGCAGCAATTTAATGAGGTTCATGGCGAACCGAAATTTTCCAGTCTAACATTAGATGTCATTATAGAAAACCACAGCAAATTAAAAAACAATCAGAAAACTCTGGAGTCACTCTAATACAGGGCTTTCTACTCGCATAGAGTGAGGTGCAGTGCTTGTTAAAGTGACCACATGCAACACGCATCTTACGTGCGCATTTTTTCAGTTTTCCTTCTCTGAGAAGGCACATTAATTAAGCTGAACTGTGCAAACTCTGATTTCAAAGACTTGTTATAGGATTTACTGTATAAAGAGACCAATTTAACCTGTACGTATGTGCTGACCCATTGCCCAACAGGTCTAACATGTACATAAAGTTTGTAAAAGAACAGCAAAAACAAATGTTGACAAAGACATTTCAGGATATTAAGTAGCAGCGAGGTACCACTAACCTCATCATCTCACTTTTACACTATCCCAGATCAAATAAAAGATTAAAGCTGTGCTGAGACGCTTATAGCTGTAGTGCTGCGTAACAAACTGTGCGTTAAGAATAAGGCTTTTGGATAAGAACGGATATTACTCCACAGATACACAAGGCAACCTTTTACAGTCCAGTTAAGTAAACATATTTGCTTTTAGTGCTGCTCTGATTAGATACAATTCAAATAAAACTGTGCATCAAGTATTTTTAACCATTTAAATAGACTGATGGCAAATGACCCAACTTAAATGTTCGAGGTCAGTCAAACGTCATGTACATTTCATTCAGACCCTGAGTCAGTTTTAAAATGAGCTGGTTTTGTTATTTTTGTTTTGAGAAAAGATAAAATTAAGAATTTTTTTTTTTACTAATTGAATACTTTCCTATTCCTCAGCATTACATTACTAGAAGCAAAGATGCACATAAATACTATTTAAGCAAAGCTCCACTGAGCTCCAAATGTTGAAAAACTGATGATGTAGTGCCATGTTTAGAGTAGATTATTTTATCTGGGAAGAAAAAATCGAAACAAAACATCTGAGCTACTTCAATTTTGCATAGATTATTAGATGATCTTAAAGTGCTAGCTGACCTGAGAGATATGCTGATGATTAGAAATCAGTATGAGCTGTAGATGGAAAAGTATTTCCCTTTAAGAGATATTCTACAGGCAGATTGCAGGGTCATTTCATCGTATTGCCACTGCTGGTAAAGATGTAAAAAAGCAATTAAATAAATTCATCTTTTATTGTTAAATAGCAAAATCTCCCCCTGAAAATGGTAGAAAAACAAGTTTTACCTCAGTTCATTTTATTACATGTGGAGCAAAATCCAACCTTAAATAGAGGTTTCTAAAAAAATATATGTAATTCAAGTAGAGCAGATGTATTCCATGCTGTATGATGTTTTTCTCAGAAAATACATTCATTCAAATAAAAGATTTGATACCAAGTGTAAAATGATCAACGTTAATGAATGATGGATTTATTTTAAGGTATTTTAGACACCTTTAATAGTGGTGCCAACAGATGTAAAATGTTATGATTACGACTATATATTTATTTTCACAATTCCCCTACAGAATGGCACTTTACGTACAGCACAGTAATGGAAAAAAATAATTGGGTATCATTAATATATAATCTGTGCATATTTAAGAAAATATTTTAAACCCCTCAGGGACTAAGGCAGAGCAACCCTGTTTTCAGGATATAATTTCTAGTCAATGCTCATAAATAACCCAGTTTCACGGGGGGGAAAATGCTAATACATACAGTACTTTATTAACTATTCAGTAGCACCTAGTGCAAATCACTTTAAAATAAAAGCTAGTATAAAATAAAAGCTAGTAGTAAGTAATGTGATTCAACAAAAATGGTCCCAGTCTATCTTTGGAGCTTCTGTACAAGTTATAGAAAAATATGACAGAGGGCATTTTTTAAAAACGGTTTCACTCAACCAGACTTTTAGAACTTCTCAGTTCATTCAGGAAGGCTTCCAGGAAGCAGGATACAGCTTTTAAAGACTTTTCTTATTCTCATTCCCTGCAGATGTTATTTTAAGCAAAATACAAGCGCACAATAACCTACACAGGTTGACTCTTGAAATCAACATGCATAAATATATTAAAATTGCTTCTGAATTTTAATCTATCATACATGACCCTGTTATTGTGGCCTGCATCTCTTCATGTTTGCATTTAAAGTACAAAGTAAACTAAAAACATACATGAAAGTTAAAAAAAGGGAAACTACTATAAAGTAAAATAGCAAAATATTGGTCAGAAGTTTGCATACACACAACATAAGCATGAATGTTTGGACTTTTCCATTTCTAAGCACAACTGTACAATATAAAAAATGTATCATTTTCAAAGGAAGTTTAAAGCCCAATTTCTGGTTGGTTCTATGGCTTGTAAGTATTGTCAATTCATTTTTGCACACCTTAACCAGGTGCTTTCAGGAACTGAATGTAAGCCACTTTTACTTATTTTTTAAAAATCAGTTCTGATGTTTGTTGAGCATTATCGTCCCGTTGTAACCTCCAACAATACCAAAGTTTCAACCACCTTACCCAAACTTTAAACCTCTGATAGATAAAAAAAAATGGTAAGCTTGTAAAACAAAAACAAACAAAAAAAAACAAAACAGAAAGAGGTCTTCAAACCTAAAAACAATATACCAACTGCCAAGCATGGTGGGGGCAGCATCATGGTGTGGTATTGTTTCACTTCTACACACATTAGTGCATTGCACAAACTAAGTGGGATAATATAGAGGCATACTTCTCCCACCAAATTAATCAATCAACATCATCAGATGTCAACAGATAGATTATTGATACTTTTGATATAACTGAATGTTCCAAAAGTTGAACATTGAACTAACATTAAGCTTCTGGAATGGTCTTCCCCTTTCCAGAAAAAAAAAAAAAAAAATCTTGAAAATAATATAGATCAGCCAAATCATTTGGGTGGTTCTTTGTCATTTGGTATGACAAAGAATACTAATTCTGATAAAGGGGAGGTGATGAGTGTAAGCAAACTTCTGCATTCCTCTCTCAGCTCTTGCGGGAGCTGTTAAACCACTTCCTAAGTGCAACTCCGCTGGTGCTCAACACGACACACAGTGCCCCCCCGAGGCTCCACCAGGTCGGCACACGATGAAAGAAAACAAACTGAAAGAAAAAGGACAGCACCACGTCCACAGTCCTCATCAGGGACACGGGTCCGGCCTTCTCAATCTGCAGCGCCTTAGTGAGGAAGGTCTGGCCAGCGATGCCCAGAACAGCAATAAGCATCAGTATCCAGCGATCTCGACCACAGAACGGAAGATTCCACTCGCCCAGGACGGATGTGGTGATAATGCACTCGAGAAGGCCGATGACGGCGTAGTACCACACAGAGAGGTAATAGTGGACGCTCTTCCCCATTTTTCGCAGAATGACAAAAGTGAAAGCAGCTCCAATTGCACCTGTAAGAAAAAAAAGGTTTTGAGTTCAAATCTGAGAGAAAACAATCCTGATGCTGTAAAATACAACACCAGTTTAAAAAAAAAATAGTAATACAGGTATGCTTTGTTATGGCCTAAACAATCACAAACGTATTAATGGAAAGTTGATTGGAAGGAAAAAACTACAATAGAAATGGGTGCATAAGCAACAGGTATAACTGCAGCTTGGATATGAATTAAGCATTCATCTGCTTGTCAGTCCTACAAAAGGCAATATTTCCACTTCCAGAAAACTCCCAAAAAACAGGTGAACTAACAGTGCCGAGGCTCCCATTGAGGCAAACGTGAGCCTGGAAGCCTATTTTAGTTAACATAATGGGTCTTTGTCTCTACAATGCTACACTTGTGTTTTTTTCGGTGTGAATGCAGGGTTTGCTCTCTAAAGACAAAAAGAGAAGGAAAGAAACTGAAAACAGATCCTGGACTTAACTGCTCTAGAGTTACTTGTGGTACAAAGTAACACAATTCTGTGACTCAAGAAGACAATCAACCAAGACCTGATGAGATCATTTCACTGGAACTTTTGTGAAAGTGAAAACAGGTTTGCAATTTCTGTGTGGGGGTGAATCAAATACCTAAAGTCTCTTTTTTTCCCCCATGCTGCTGCTTGTGCTGATGTTTAAAAATGTAACTGACAGAAAGTATAAGATCATCTAAAAGGGAGGAAAGTCACTATGGAGAATAGAGGTGGTTAACAGGTTGGATGTTACCCAAAAGCAAAAATCCACCAAATATAAATGAGTCAACCAAAGTATTAATTTCGTCACCTCCGAAGGCAGCAACAGTTCCCTTGACGTGGTTAGTGTAGTCGCCTTCGATGCCGCTGAGGTGCTCGCCGAAGAGGAACGGCGGGCGAGCAATGAGGATGACTCCGGTCAGGGTGAACACAGTGAACACGCAATCCCAGATTGTACATCTCTCTTTGAGGAATACCCAAGCCAGGATCGAGGTAAAGACTGGATTGCTGATGGAATTAGTTGCAAGTATTTCATGGATAAATAAGAAGCACAACAGCAGAACTTTGATTTTTAAGTGAAACTTTATATATACTTTTTTAAAATTTTTATTTAATGCAGCTAGGATTTTTTTAACAGCACTCACCTGAACATGATGACAGTGGCGTCTGCCAGCGGCATCTGCTGAACTGCATAGTAGAGAAGGATCATTGCATTGGAGCCGAAGAAACCCCGAAGCACCAAATAAATACGTTTATCTCGGGGACCAAGGAAACCTGTCCTGGAGGAGCAGATACACCAGGATGATGGATGAATGTGTGACTGAAAGGATGGCTGAGTAGATTTAGTGATACAAGAAGTAGAAAAAAACACCTGGAAAAGATGGATGGATTCAGGCATGGTGGCAGGGGAAAGTGATAACGCTAGGTACGGCAGAAGTGACAGAGATGCATGGATGTTTAGCTGATGAGATGGAGGATGATTATGAATGAAAAACCAATGTAGGGAATGAAAGGTTGGACTGATTAAAAAATAGATGAGGAAAAGGGGAATAGTACTTGCAGACTTCAGATTTAAGTTATTTTGTTTAATTTTTAAAAAGTAGTTTAAATTTATGCCATCTGTCGCTTTTTTAAATCACTTTGCTATGACAGAGATTCACTGCCTGGCAGAAGTATTTACACCACATACACATTTATACATTTTGTCACATTAAAACCACAAACTTTATAGTATTTCACTGGAATTTGATGTGATAAACCCACAGAAAGAAGAGCACAACTGTGAAATATATGGAAGATGATACATGGTCTCCACCATATTTTACAGTTAAAAATCTCAAATGCAAGCTGCAACTGGATCAACACTTAGTGCTGCAATTCCAACTCCAAGTCTTTTGAGGTATGCAGTATAATTTGAGACTGACAATAAGTGAGAAAAAAAAAAAAGGAAAGACGAGCTTCTCTGCCGTCTCCTTGTGGTCCTACAGCCATCTGCAGAAATGAACTGCTCCCAGTCAGAAACAACCAATCAGAGCTAGGAGGAAGCTTTTGGCACTGCCAATCAAGCTCATGTACGTGCTGCTCAATGTGCTAATGGCAGAGAAACAATTTACCACTACAGAAAAGCTAACTAGCCTAAACATTCTAAACAGATCCCAGTGCAGGAAACTAAATGCATTTCCAATGTAGTTATGCCGTAAGAATAATTTTTCAAGGTATTGTAATTTGCTAAACAAATGTAGGCCTTATTTTAAAAACTAAATCAACAATGCCCTTTAAAAAGATCATCATTCATAAGCTTTTAAATACTTAGATTGCCCCGCGTTACTTCCCATTGACAGTGTAATGATATTTGTCTCATAATGTTTTTCTGAGGCAATTTTTCTAAAAACACAGAGTAAAAGTTGATCTTCTGCTTACTTGTGGTAGATGAGTAACGGTAAGACAAAGAGCATCTGGAAGAAGCAGCGGATGGCGCTGATCTCGATGGCATGGAGTCCCTCAATGGTTTTCACCAGCAGGGAGATGATGGAGAAGAAAACTGTAGCCAGTAAAGCATAGAACAAACCCAGACCGGGACATTTCTTTGGTTTCTCTGGGTGGAAGAAAAGGAAAAGAAAGCATTGCACAAACAAATTAATCAAAGAGTGGAAATATAAATGATTAGCCAAAGAGGATGCAAAGAGTTAAAAAAAATGTACATATTGTATTCATAATATAACAGCTAACTGAGGCAGAGGAGCTCTGTCTGTTTTTTCTGAACTCTTTGGGGCACCATAGATCCACCAAACAAACACTGTGGTGAAATGTTTGTACAAGCTGTCTGGAGAGCAACAAACTGATATGTTTGCAGAGATTAGATTTCAGTCTGGGAATATACAGACATCTTTCTTTGCTCTAGCCATTTTACTTGGGTGTGCTTGCTTTTCTAACTCTGTATGCTGAACATTTCCAATGTTTAAAACTCTGTTTTGAAAAAAACAAACAAAAAAAAAACAAACATGACATGGAGAAAATGACAAAAGAATGCCATGCTGTGCAAAGTCTGCAAAACTGGTTTTGGTGTCATCTTGCAACTCCTTATTTGAAAGGAGAAAAAAAAAACTGATTCTCCTAATGTCTTCTTAGATGTGCAAATATGGTTACTGTAGGCTCTGACTTTTATAAACTAGAGAAAGGTTTTTATTGCTTCCCATGTTTATTTAAAATAAACGGAAAATGTTTTTTATGTTGTAACTTTTGGGGGCAAAAAAAAAAAAATCTTTCAGGCACATGTAGAGATTTGATATCATTTCTGTTCAAAAATAATCAAATTTTATTCTTAACTGTTAAAACTAGAGCGATTTTTCAAAGTAAGTATGTTTCTGTAGTGTAACAAACCTCTCTCTGTCATTAGCTATCTTTTTATAGTCAACAGTGGGTTGTGAGACAGTCCCAGTGTTTTTTACACATCACACAACTCCTACAGTTTTCCATTTACAATTATTTTTCCAACCTAAAAAATATGTATACCTGAGCTTCAATATTCCACAGGTTCTCTTTGTAATACTTCCAATATTCTTATGCAGGTTCTGGAGCTTATCCATTTTTACAGTACTATTTTTTATGTATAAAATATACATTTATTTAATTGGTGAGATTTATGATATAAAAACTTGATTTTAATAACACAATGTTGACTTTAGACACTCAGCAAGACCAGCACTCTAAACTTAGTGCGACTTTTGCTACCTAAGGGACAGAACACATAGAGTACAGTATCACTCTAAAAGTATGCAGTCACTCCAAAAAAATCAAGGAAACACAAATGGGGAAAACCCTTCCATACCTCTTATAAATGGCTCTTTTTTATAGAGGCTGAATAAACAAAACACAGCTTGGCACTGTTGCTTAAGTATGAGGTCTTCATCAACATTCCTAACGTGTTTTTTTTAACAAGAGGAATAAAAGTATTCCAGATTATCTCTGGAATACAAAGGTAATCTTGTTTCTGTAAAAGTGCACAGTCATTTATGGAAGCCCATTTCTGCCAATATAATTACAAACATATAACACAATGATCATTTAGCTAGCTCATGATTTTAAAATAGTACCACATAACTGAAGACGGAACATGTTATATAGTTACAGTTCATTTATGCTGCACTGTCACTTTTTAAATACATAAATCTGATTTTTTAAAAATAAATTAAAAACTACACTTATAAATGCAATGATACAAGTATCGTAATTTCACAATTATGACTTATAATGTTGACTTAGTATCTCATATTTACAAAACAGCAATAACAAATATGATACTATGACAATATCTCATTTTCATTAAATAGTGAAGTCAAAGTTATATGAAAATTAACTCAGTATTGACTTAGTTCTAATAATTATAAGATAGCATTCTTGATACTATCTCATACTGTATAGCAAAGTCAAATCTAAGAGCCAACTATGTGATGAGATAGCTAGCTCATAGCTACTATATATATCATAACAATGACATAGCTATATTTAGTTATACTATGTTGCGATTATGACCACAAGTCAATTCAAAACTTTTTTTTTTCTGTTTTGCTTTTTATTGTTGTTGTTTTTACAGTGGCAGTAATGGGCTTCCATACATCCAGCCTATTTAGTAATGACGTAAAATTAAGAAGGATTACAGCAGCCTAGTAGGCAGAAAGGCCCCTCGCTTAGCAACCGAGCTGCTGTTTTATCAACCATGACTAATGAAACTAGAAAAGATATGCTACTGAAGTGGAAAACATGTAGATAACGCAGCTAAATCTCTGAGTTTTGATGTGAAATATAGAAAAAACGAAAACACTTAACTGGAGAAATGTAAAAAAAAAATAAAATAAAATAAATACTGAATGAACAAATTATGAAGGTACAAAGTGCTGCTCCTATTTCTTGGTATTAGAATGTAATACTGTCAGCACTAACAAATGACGCAACCCGGTTGTATAACGTAAAGCTACAAACGAAGTCATTGATTGGCTGTTTTTCTTTTCAACTCTGCCTCTACTTTTCGTCATAAACTTATCACAGTGACAGCGAAGTTTAGGACTTTAGGAGACAACTTACCCTCAGGTGGTGTTTCTTCTCCGGAAGATGCGGTCTCCTTGCCTCTCGTGCAAAACGCCGGTAGCACACACAACAGCGATTCCTTCTCGCCGCCTTCCAGCACATTTTCGCTTCCTCTCGCCCGCTGCTTCTCTTCACCATCTTCATCCTGAAGATAGTTAGTTCGTAGATGAACTGTTTCATCCGTCTGCTCGTCATCGCCATGCTCGTCGTCTTCTTGGTGGTTGTAGAACTGGTTCTGGTTGTCATGGCTAACAACTTTGTGAAACGCCACAGTCACGTCGTCCTCCCCGGTTAAAGCCCGTTCCCGCGTACAGTTATTGCACTCGCCCATGGTGGTGGTGGTGGTGGCGGTTGTGGGATGTAACGGCCGAGCGGCAGCATGCCTCAGAGACAGCGCTGTCCGGCGTCTCTGTGTGTATGTCCTGAGAGACTAGGAAGCAAAGGTTAATCACTAACCTTGGTGTCACTATACAAGCTCTCATGCGGTGTTTGCTTTACCCACAGGGGGGCAGAAGTGAACCCGAGACAGCCGTGCTGGGAACCTGGAACATTACCTAACTCTTCACGCCCGTTTTCACTGGTTGTCATGGAGATATGAGACCACTACATCTCAATAGTCATACATTTTAGAGCACAAAAATTCATCTGGAGCATATTAATGTAAGATTCATGAAGGTAACAGGCACCAAATCCAAATATGCAAATCAGTTTTTGACCTAAATTATAGTCCTAATTATTCTTTTTTTAATAAAACGTTTAAATAATGTAGCTGAAACTAGCTTTATGTATCAATCTATATCAAAATCACTGGCTTGTCAATACTGGGAAAAAAAATTCTTTATATGCTCATCACGAAAAGCTGCAAATGTTATTTTCTATCATGCGACTCAGCTGTTTTTTTTTTGTTTCACAATGTGTCTCTAAAACAGAAATGTTCTTAAAATGGCATTCAAGATGTACAATTCCCATATTAAAAAGTCAGCTGAGTATCAGTTCGACAATAAGATATCAAAATTAGATAAAGGATTTGCATGGATACTTATATAATCTTGTAATTCCTTAATTTTTGTTTGTAAGTTTATAATGTGAAATCTAGACTTTAAGGCCAATATGATTTGGGTTGAATTAATTAGAATTTATTTATATCTGATTGAATTAATTAGTCAGCAACATACTCAATTTACTAAGTAAGCTATATCAAATACAATTTTGTCAATTTTTGTTGGTGATTCAGGCTCTGGGATGTGAGCCATTTGGGTTTGCATTTAAGTAAACAGTAATCATCATAGTTGTTTTTGATGACAGGTTTAATCCATCTAATTGAAATCTGTATTTCTCAAGCCACATCTCATTAAAAACTCTGCAGGAGCTTGCAGTGGAAGATGTTTTGATTTCTAATCCCTACACACAGCACACCAAGCCAGTTTTATGGTAGTAATTACAGCCTAATTCTTTAGCTGCATCCACAACATACAGAAGAAATGATTGCTCTCAGAGCATTTATCAAAAACAAATACAACATTTAAAAGAATCGATGGAGAAGGGAAAGGGTGTGCACAATTTAAGATGTGACTGGGAAAAAATTAAGAACTTTAATTGAAACAAAACAAAATAATATATTGTCTTAATGACATCATTAAATACACAACATAATTCTGTTCAGCTTAGTTTTAAGTCATAAGCTGTCACAATCATATTTGAATTAATACTGTAGAAGCATTGTTAAAATTCTGCATGTATTAATATCATACAGATACATGTTGCAAAGGATTTATTTATTTATTTCTCAGCACAAGGAAAATATGATGGAAAAACAAAATTTCCCACACAAGACTTGATGTGAATCTTTTCCACAATATTTGATTAATGACAATGACAATCAAGCAAATAAACATCATTTCTGATTTAGAAATTTAGTACGACTTGATATAAATTACAATGAGCAAAAGGAGAAGGAAGCAATACACTAACACAATCTCTACTGTTATGCAGAACAACCTGATAATAAGGTGACCTTTTTCTATGCAACACCTAATTCTACTGGCTATCAAAAATAACACTGATTCTGGACCTCTCGACTTACAAAAGTATTATAAATTACACACACATTGTAAACACATAATGCTATATTTGGCAATTTGATGTCTGGGATGTTATTTGTTATTTCCTTTGAATGTCAGAGTAAGAGGAGAATGCGAAAGCACAGGTTAGCATGAGCATCACAGTGGTTAGCATGTAGCTGTAGACTAAAGACAACAATGGTTTTTGTTGCTGGTGGGAAAAAGGGCTAAGAGTTCAGTGAAAGAGAGAGGGCTCGGTTACACAGTGGGATGCTTCTGGTGCGTTATTCATTGGGGAACCAAAACCATGAGTTTATATTAGACATGCAGGAAATAGTTTTGTGTTTCTCAGTTTCTCACAAGTGGATGTGTCATCACAGTTTCTAAGTGTAAATGGGAGGATTAAGGAGTGCAAGTTGATCAACTGCCAAGGAACTGCCACAGAATGGGAATAAGTCATATTTTACCTTGAAATGCAAGGGTGTGTTATTAACTTATGGCATTATGTTAAAAAAAATCTGTCATAACACTGGAAACTACATAACTAAAGCTGTAGCAAAACTGTAAATAATATGTTTAATATTATTGGATTGTTCAAGATCTCCCTTTGGACTATTATGAGTAAGTCTGTACGGCTCTTGGTTCACAGTGTGGGTTTTAAATGGCTTTAATTCAAATCAGAGGAAGCCTTTAATATAAATATAGGCTCAGTATACATACTTCAGGTGACACAAAGAAAGCCGCATGACATTTTGACCCTAAAGAATATCTCAGCTCTCCTGATGAATATTTAATTTGTGCTATTGCATTCCATTATGACATAAAAACTAAACACCAAATACTTTCAAACTATCAAAATAGTACTTGAAGGATTATCATACTGCCAAATTAGAGTTCCACATTTAGAGGGCTACATCCATAAATAACCACCCAATCAGTTCAGAACAGATAAGAATGAGCAATTGTGTCTTACAAAGACACTTTAAACTGAAGTGTTTAATTTCATTTTGTTGCATGTCAGTAGCAAGCAGAAGCATTTATATTTCCCTGAACTGGCTTGATAAACTGGAGAGGAAAGCCAAAATTACAAAACCTTTCACAACACTTGTTGAAGAAAAAGAAAATCAACATTAGAACGAGGTTGTGATTTAGTAAAACGTAATTAAAATACAGCAGTGACTTAAAATGAATAAAAGTGGTAAATTTATGGTTTGTTTGTTTTTTTTAATTGAAAAAGGAAGTAATTCCCAATTAGGTAACAGTCTATTTCTTTCTTTTTTCTTTTTTCTTTTTATATGCTGCTTCTAGGACTTGGTAGGTATACCCTATGGCAGAACACGAATGTAAATTTGGACTTATGGTTCTACATCATCATAGAAAATTGAATTTGAGCAGGAAGATTTCCCAAAGAACTTATTATCCTAATCACTCAAATCAATCATTAGGTGCTCGTAAATCTGAGTTTTTCCCTTGAAGCTGGATGCGAGCAAGAACACCCGGTTGTCAACAGAGACCACAGAAAACCCCCGGGGTGCCTGAATACTGAGCTCCTGAGATGGGACAAACTGCCCCCTCTTAGCGTCCCATTGGTAGACCTGTGTCAGTGAATAATCGCTGCCCAGGATGGCATACTGCCACTTGCCCACGGAGACAGGCTGGAACACCATGGAGCCACGGGAAGGGAATGTCTGCACTTCTTTGAACATGGCACCGTCCCAGCGCATCACCCTGGAGTCCCCGATGTATCTTGTCAAGCATATGAACAGTTCACCTTTAAAAAGGACAAAGATCCGAGGGGCTGTTCAATTTAGACTTTAGGGAGTTTGACGCGGATGGGGAACAGAAAAGCACACACAAACAGTTTACGTAATTCCAAATCCCAAATAATTCACTGCTTGTGGCAACAGCAGTTCAGCAAAGAACCACAAATAGTTTAGCTGCCTCACAGGCAAGGGCAAAATGAAAGTAATGTTTCATCGAAGTGATGTATGAGCTGTTTTTATTGGGATGGCATAAAACCACCTTGAAAATAAAAACCTTTCCTCTGCTGTAAGATGAGGAACAAAGGTATAAATTACATCATACATGTAGTGCTATAAAAAACATGGATTCCTTGTGTTTTAGCTTTTCCTTTCAGATCACCAAAGACATTTTAATAAGGGATATATGAGTAAATACAAGCAGAAGTTTTCAAATGATGATTTCTAAAGGGAATAAAGCTATCTACAACAACCTAGCCATTTGTAAAATAAAATAAAAAATAGAAAAAAATATATATAACCCTAATGACCGGTTATATCTTACTGTTGTTTTCTGGAGTCCCAAATCTTTAAATATCTCTCTTTGTCAGACAAGAGTTATTTAATGAAATTCTTGATTCTGCAAATCATGATCAGGTGATTATGACTAAAACTGAATAAAAAGCTAATGATAATTTCAATTTATTTGTGATTTAACAAGGAGGCAGTTATATTTTTACACTGACCAAGATGGTTTGGATGGCCTTTTTTTTAAAATCAGAAGTTTCTCTTTATGTACTCAACTTATCTTTGTAGTTTTTTAATTGAATTTTTTAATACTTCAATATTCCTATAAATGTATGTCTGCACATAAAACAAACTGGATAAGAAGGAAAAAAATGCTTGAGATATAGAAGCTTTAGTTCTCACCTTTTACCCGAAAGTGTTTGATGGAGAACACATCCTCCATGTCTGGTATATCTGTCCTGCGGTCAAACTTCTTCTGACTCCTGTTCCACTGGTACACAACCGGCCTCTGGGAGCTGCTGGACAAAATCAAGTGGGGCTTGTTGGAGATTTCCAGGTATTCAACATCAGTGTCCCTGTACCAGGGGTGGAGTGACTGGTGGGAATAGAAACCAATGCCATTCCATTTGTACACAGTTGTAGACCCAGCCTGCAAAAAAAAAACAAGAGAGAATTAAAGTAGTTAAACAATTTATAATTTGAGTGTGAAAATATACATTTTGGAGACTTCAAATGGAAATATGAGGTAGTGCTTGTGGGTGTTCCTGAGTGTCCCTGAGCATATGTGTGAACATATGCAAACATTTGGCAATGCAAGAATAATCAGCAGGAGCAGACACAAGCCAACACATTGCAGACAAGAACACCAGGGGAGGAGCTGGCAGACGCACTGGCATTATTCATTCACAGTGCTGAACAACACCTGTACGATGGCTGTGAATCAAATCTAATATCTCTGATGATTTGCCATTAAATAAACAAAAAAAAATTGTGTAGTGGTAAGCAAAAAGCAGCAAAACGAAAAAAGAAAAAAAATATCCATCCCAACCTTGGAGCTGTCAGCGATGACAAAGAAAGATTCTCCATCAATCACAAATGTCTCGATGTCATTTGGTTTGCGAATCCTCAGGATGTCGATGTCCTGGATCTTGATGAACTTGTTGGCAGAGGAGTCACGTTTGTAAATGTGGGAGCCTCCAAACAGCTGGGCCACGATGACGAAAAGCTGGTTGTCAATAACCATTGGCTTGCAGACAACAGTGGAAGTGCCTCAATAAAAGGAAACACATGCTACACAATTAACATTAGTTAGATTGTTTGCATCCGTGCATCTTCAGAGGGAGAAATTCAGTTATTCCGCTCAGGGCAATGACTGACTGTTGAAGAAAGACCTTGCTTTGAAATGAAACTTGCAAATTGGGGTAACTGAGAACAATATTTTTGTGAGACTGAAGAACTAAGATGAACAAATCTAAACTCATTAAAGCTCCTCTAAACAAAGCTGAGCTAAGCTAAGCAATGAAGGTAAATTAAACTAAACTGCTGTATTTAGAATAGAAAAACTGAGAGCATTCAATCTATGACAAGCTACAGCAAACTAAAGTACTGATGTTTTGAGAATAAAATGTTTTTAATGAAATCGCTCACCAGCTAGCCACCCCAGGGGTTGCCATCGTTTTACTTCTGTTTAGCTGTCTTTTGTTCCGTTTTCTCATATAAATTATATTTTATTACGATCGCATCCAAAAAGAGCTTCTCTAACCCACTTACTTTAACAGTTTTGTTGTCTGAAAAGCAGTCCAAAAACACTGTGACTGGGCAGTTTTAAGGTGATAGGCTGGAATTTCTCTTTAATAAAATCCTGATTTTGTCCAAGAAACATCACATGTCAAAGTATTTAATAATCAAATTTAAAATGTATATCTGTTTAGTTTGATCTGCTTACCTATACAGAAGTCAAAGATAATATTTTGAAGGGCTGCATTAAATTTCTGTGAAACTCATTTTAATCTGTAAATATAGATGGTTTATGCATAAAATCTTATTCATTTTCCACCTTTAATAGGTTGACATTATCCTAAGTTCCTTTGTCAACAATAATGACATTTTAAAAAGTAACCTGAACTTATATTATAATAAGTAGTACCCTCTAAACCGGATTCTGAACTGACTAGGCTGCTAACAGCAATGAGACAATACAGTCACTTTACAGTTTCTAAACCTCTGTCTTGGCGTGACTCTTGTCCATATAAAACTTTCAAAGTTTGCATTGTTTAATTGCTTTTCACACTCACTCTGAATTGTGTCATACGTTCTAAAGGTCATCTCCACATGATCCCATTCCAGGAAGTTGCATGTGCCAGCAAACGGCTGAGCAAAGACGACGTACTGCTCGTTACCAAAGGTGAAGGTTTCCACTGAAATCGATTCAAACCTCAGCAGCTGATAGGAAGCAAACTCTGAAAGGCATGACACAGCAGTTCAACTTTGTCCTTGATCTCAGATCGATACATTCATACTTCATACCATTAACACACAGACGCTGACAGACGTCTTGATTTGGACGGTTAAGAAAGAGGAGGGTTGCCCTGTAGAGCTGCTGTTTGTGTGACGGGCGTTAGGAGGTGATACCTGTGGTGATGCAGTCAAATGAATGTGGCAGCAGGTCATTGATCTTCTTCCCCTGGTGGATGGGTGGCCCGCTGCAGTAGATCTGGTCCAGAGTGGCATTGGTGTGATGTATCCACTCCACTAGCCACTTGAGCTTGCAGTCACAAATCAGATTGTTCCCTCTCAGATCCCTGCATGCAAAAGTGGATATCATCCAGGGATATTATTGCTAATATGAGACTTTAAAACATTTATTATCAGTGCTGTTTAGCCCCTGTTTGTGTCCGTTCATTCTTTACTGCTGAGCCCGGTACAGCTGTAATAAACTGAATGACATCCCTCTCTGCTTTCTTGGGTTTTATGCTGGGTTGGAGCCAGCTAGTGTCCCATCCCCTGAGTGCTCTCTCTTCTCCTCACACACTCCGTCTGAACAGCCATTAACCTTGGCTGCTCAAACTGAGTCCATGCATACTAACATCACTCTAGTTGATTTTGACAGTGCAACCAAAACAAGATCCAAGGTTGTTGTTGTTTTTTTTTTCTGACTTGATAGCAGCTTGCTGAAACAGTTTGGCATTCTAACCCATTATTTTCTCTTCCGTCCTCTAGACTTCTGAGATTTTATTTTTCCCTTTAACAGTAGAAAAGCCTGTTTTTATAACAGCTTTATCCATCAGCTTCTCCTTTTCCACCAGTTTGACCTCAAGAGAAACAAAGAGGGAGACGGATTTCACTGACTTATTACAATAGGTGAGACATGAGTCAAATTATTTTCTTCTTTACTCCTTTGGGCCACACATATTTATTCTTCTACTTGCCCTGATTTTCAAAGCACACGCAAAATGAAACTCTGTCACCCAGTTTATAGCCTTCAATTTTTTTTAACCATGCAGAGTCAAGGAAGGGCTGGTGCTTCTCTCCAACAGGCATTTAGGGAGGCAGTTGACGGGTCACCAGAGCAACATAGACGCATACAGCGTAGACTATTCCAAAAATACAAGTCAGGGCAATACCTAAAATAGTTTAGAGTGCCCAATTAAGCTAACATGCAGGTTTTTGAGGTGTACAAAAAATCCAGAGTTTGGTGCTTAAATACTCCTGTGAGACCTCATGCATGCAAAGGAAAAATTATGCAAAATCTATGCAAGAAGAGCTTTGCTCAGGTTTGAACCCTGGACCTTCCCAGGTGCACAAAGGAACGTTATAGGAGATCCTTCCAACCATCACTTCTGCCATTTATAGCATTTTTGCTGTTATTTGCACAGTCTTTAGTTTTCATATTATAAATAAAAATGTATGTTTAAGTTATAGTCTTCTCCTTGATGTACTATATGTTACTCTAAGTGTTGTTTGTTTGTTGCTTACTATTATTATTATTATTATTATTATTATTATTATTATTATTATTATTATTATTATTATTATTATTATTATTATTATTATTATTTCTGTGTGTCTCAATGCTGCTGTTACACCTGAAAATCCCACTGTGGGATTTTGATTTTTGCTACAAGGCAAAAGGATTAAAAGTCCTGCCATGTTGCAATCAGAAGAAATATGTGTCACGTTTTTTTGTTAGATAAATGTAAAAATCAATAAAATTATAATCATGTCTGTGTTACAATACACCAATACAGCCTGTATTTATGATGACGCAGAGTGAATACATTATGCATGTGTTATATGCTTGTTTATGAGGTTCATAAAACTCTACTAAAAAAGTAATAATAAATGAAGAATAAAATAAAGAAATGTACTCACACTTTAGTCAAAGCGTCCATGCCCCGAAAGACATCTTTGGGCAGCGTCTCCAGGTTGTTGTAAGCCAGACTCCTAATTAACAAAAAGACACAGAGACATTTATGTCTACAGACACTAGACAAATACATGTTTCATTATGTAAAAGCACTTTGAAATGCCTTGCTGCTGAAATGTGCTATACAAATAAAATTTGATTGATTGATTGATTGATTTCAGTATGTGTTTTTTATTACTTGTAAGCAACAGAGTAAAGCTACAAGTGTTATCTTTGGATTTCTCCACAGATAACGCTGTAATGGAGTTTTGAATCTTATATGCCAAAATAATATACAGTTACAGTAGTAACTTACAGAGCATCCGGACAGAGGTCAGAGACATATAAATAGACCATGTTCTGCACATTATCATATAAGTATTTTAATTAATCTAGAGCAAACCCTGCTCATCTGCAGTCCAGACATGGGACCCAACAAGAGTCAAAGATATCACAACCCAAACTGTTTGCCATCTATGCAGAACCTCTCAGCTGAGACCTGAGCTGAACTCCAAATCAGCAAAACAGAAAACAGAAAGAGATGAAAGCTGCATTATTCATGCGAGAGTTAGTCGTTCACACAAGAGAGACCATTTTACTTTGTGTTTTGTATTTGAACAAGAATGCACTTTCAAAACGGATGGTTTTAAAGCAGAGTGGTCGGATTCCAATACTGGGCCCTTCAATAATGTATAGTGTGTGGGATGAAGTTTAAATTCCCACACATGATGCAGAATTTATTCATGGCTATATTAAAAAAAAAACAAACAAAAAAATAACAAAATCCTTAAACAGTTGTGATAAAAATGAGATACGCTCAAGTTTCTCTATAAATGAGGACATGATAAAACCCCAAATCCTGTTAAATTTGACTAATCTAGCCAGTCCTAAACTAGAATAATACAATCTTTAACAACACACATGATTTTGTAAAGTGTGCTAATATTAACTTAAAAACATATATGTGATAAACTAAGAACACTTACATTATCTTTGTATGACCAAATGAAGAAAGTATTGTGGCTTGATAATACTGATGAAATGCGTTTTTTTTTTTTAAACTGAGGATTCATAATGTCAGTTATTGGTCAAAATTATGTGAGGAAGAGTAGCATGGCAACCTATGCTATGTGAGGGTGGTGTGATGTTAAAGCATGCTTCTTCTCATTTAAATGAAATTTAATTACAGTGAACATCTGTCTCCTTATTAAAAACTGAAGTGTAAAACTTGCAGACTGAAGAGAGTTTTATTTTTTGTACTTGAAAGCATTAATGTTTTAAACATAAAAACTTTTTAAATGCTAATAATTAAACTGTTTTTCAAATGTCATAGACATTAATGACTGTAACCCATACATATTTCATGCCTCTTTATCTTAAATGATCTGAAATTAACTTTTAGGAGAGGCAATCAATAGCCACCTATACATCTAACCTAATAAATAAGACTGCTGTGTCTGCATTTTTGACTGTTGCTGCATAATCTCCAAATGTAAACAGAGCAATCTGGCAGAGAGTCAGGGACAGATTGTAGGTCATATGGTTAGGGTTCGGGTAACAGTCCAGTTATATTTAGTTTTGACCTGCAGGTCACTGCAGGTCGCAACTTGCCTTCTCAGTCTGTGTAGCCTGAAAGAATAAAAGGCACATAGCTAATCCTTTTATCTTACTTAATCCTTTCTGATTGCTGGTAGAAACGATGTTGTCATCTGTGGTTAGGATACATAAACATATAAAAGCATCAAAAACAAACTTTAAGACGACAAATGCAGTGTAATTATAAGTTTTAGAGCTAAATCATAGAAATGAAAACATCCGACTCTGGCCTTGTGCTACCTGATACTGCTGACATGCTCAGGCAGTCACCTTGTGAGCCAACCACAGACAGCAGCAGTTCTTCCTACCTTTGCATTGGAGATACTGACAAACTGATGCAGTGGCAGAAAATAGAAATTGATGCTCTGTGTATTTCTGAATATGTGAAATTTATCCCAGTACTACTTCTCTTATAAAACTGTTTTTGAGCAGTTCATTGAACAGAGAATCAATGGAAACTGGCAGTAAAGACAACTCATTTCTGGGAAAAAGAAAATGAATCAAAACAGCTGGTGAGGAGGGAGAAAAATATAGCAATATGAACAGAAGTTAAAAGAAAAGTTTGGGATTGTGGAAAAAACATGGTGAAAACACCAAGATATAGATGCTGTAGTAGTAAAATACTTACAAATGTAGCAGTGTCTTGAGACCGCGGAAAGCAAATGGAGAAATTGATGCAATTCTGTTGTTTTCAATGAATCTGTGAAAAACAGGCAGGATTTAAGGAGACCAATCAGGACCTTCTGCTACATGTTTGCTTTTTTTGCCCACATCTCCTATGCCAACATTTCAGCTATGGTTTTCTTTGTGCCACACTTCCATGAAGGCCAGATTTGGATGGCATATTGCATTTTCTGCCAATAGATTTCCCACCTGAACAATGGATTTCTGTAGCTCCTCCAGAAATGCCATCTGCCTCACGGCTGCTTCTCGGACTAATTGTCTCCTTGCAGGAGATGATGAACTAAACAGCGCTCTGAGAGCTTCAAAAGTTTAAATACTGCTTTATAGTCCAACGCTTTTTTTAAAATTCTGATCTGTTTGATGTGTTTCTTGGTCTTCATGATGATTTTTGTGTCATGAGGTGGCGGTTTGTGAAGGTGAGAATGAACGCAGGAGTCCAGGTTATAAAGAAAGTGATGATGATTTTAATCATGAAAGTGGCTCAAACAGTCCAGATCAGGCAACACGGCAGAGACAAAAAGCACACAGCTAAATACCAGCAGCAACTGACACAAAGACTGAACATGAAGCAAAGTAGTCTCACGACTATATGGTTCAACTGAGAACTGCTGACAACAACCTACATACAGCTAGGATCTAACAACAGGTGGACTTAAATACACTGGGAGGAGTGATCAGGGAACGAGACACACCTGGGAAACAATTAACAGGGAGGACAGGACAGCACAGAGACTCACAGGGAACAGGATCACAACAAACACCGAAAACCCCCCCAAATAAACACAGAAAACTCAAATCCTAACATTTTGTTCATTAATGTTCTCTAAATAATCCCTGTGGCCCTCACAGAACAGCGTTCCTACTTTAATTACTTAGTAAAAAAGCACTGGATTTTATTTCAGGTGTCAGAGTAAAGTGGGTAGCAGTATTAAATAAAAGTGTGTTGCCACACAATATGCAAGCCACACTTTTCAGATTTTTTTAAGCTAAAGTGTAAACATTATGTATCCCTCCATTTCACAATTATGCACTACTTTGCCTACCACTTAAAATCTCATTAAAATGCACAGAAACCTCAAGGCAAATTATTTTAAAAGTTAAGGGATGTGAATAATTTTGTAAGATGTTGTACAAAAGAAGTACAACATTTTATTAATAGTGGTAGACGGCTAAGTTTCAACCTCACAAGAAAGAATGAAAAATACTTACAGGTATTCAAGATGTGCCAAACCCATAAAAGCATCTTCATCAATCAGGTCAAGGGAATTTGCAGTGAAGAGTCTGGGAAGGAAAACAGCAGCGATGATGCAACTCCATCCATCCATTTTGTCACAACAAAAACAAAACAATTATTCTTTTTTGCTGATGCTACACAAATAAAATTACCTTTTACTTTCTAAGTGTCTCCTTCAAAACTCATTTGACTGAATTCTTTTTCAATTGGCTACAAATGTAACTCCACAAAAGGTTACTTATATCCTGTTAAAGGTTAATCATACTGACAGGAACATTAAAACTCGAGGCAGCAAACCACATAACTATAAGGAAATATTATTACCATTACCAGTGAAGACTAATTCCCGTTACTCATTTTTAATTCACTCTCTTTTGCTTTTGATTTCCCACACGCTCATTCAGACCACTTCAGTCTCATCTGAGAGCATGAGGGAACTGATGCCAAGAAGGATGCATTGCAGAGACAATGGCTGGTGCCAGTGTACTATTATCCTCTGCATGAAGCGTGATTAGAGCACAATTAAAGCCGACATAAGCGCTAATTTGTTAAAAGAGATTGCTTAATAAACTCTCTGTTTGCCATTATGCCTTGCGCAATATTGTGCAGCAGTTATTTAACATTCTATGCTCTTTATAAAGAAAAATACCCCACCCACAGCATAACGCTCGATCTATTGTTTTGTACCATTTCCCTGCTTTTTGATGCTGTAACCATGAGGTCTACAGTATAATCCTGACACCATTAAATATGCATGTCAGCCCCCCTATACAAGTCCTCTTGGGGAAGAACATGGCTACTATGGATGGATGGACGGATGGATGGACGGACGGATGGATGGACGGATGCATGGATGAATGGATGCATGGATGGACGGATGCATGGATGGACGGATGGATACTCACAGGAGTTGCAGATTAGGTGTGTGAACAAAACTTGCTCCTGAGATCTCATTGAATCCAGATTTTACAAAAGACCTAAAATTAAAAATGAGGACTTGTTAGATTACAATATATGTAACAACTAAGAGCTGTTAAATAAGATCTGCCATAAGATTTCTACAACTCAGAGCTGGCGAATGCTGATTACACAGAGTTGTGTAAACAGCATTTGTTTTGGGGGCCACATCCTGTTAAACTCGTCAACCGGCCAGCCGTAACTAAAGTCTCTTCTCCTCCAAAAACAAATCTCACTCTTGCTGGTTAATATCTGGTTTGGTTCTAACCAAGTTGGCTGTGTCCTTTGGCAGTGGGTTCCTCACTATGTGGGTGTGAATATGGGCAGGCCCATTACGGTCTCACCAAGGATTGAAAGTGGTTGTTAATATGTTATTCCAGAGAAAGAACATCTTATTCAGCCAGTCAGTCGTCACATAATATACTATAAATTCTACTGTGTACCAAAGGGTGTTATATGCCAGGCTATGTTTAGCCCACTGTTGTCACTTCTGCCAATACTGTGATGCCAATGTAGTTTGATCCATTTGAACATCCACTATAAAATGGAAATAGATGCATCAAAGGTCTTGTATCAATGACAGTGGTTAGTAAGGATCACAATTTTTAAAATATCTGTTTTCCAAGTTTGATATTAGAATATGCTCAACTTGGGTGTGAAGTCATGTTGTGTTGGTGAAGTAATTTACATATCAAACGCATCATTAGCTCGCTTATGCCACGGGCCGGGACTGTAAGCTCACAAATCAATATCAATATTATGCAGTTTTGCACAGTCTGTGAGAGTCATAAAGTGCTTCCAGGCTCAGTTGGAGCAGGACTTACAGTGAAACGACGTCGGACGGGAAAGTGTGAGGCACGCTTCGGACGTTCTCACACAGGGCATTGTCTTTAGTGCAGGTGCATCCAACGGGGCACCTGGGCTGCCTGGACCTGCGTCCGTCAGTCAGCACCAAGCAGACAGCGGCGACCCACATCAGGACCGTCCATCCTCCCCTCCATCCTCTGCCCGGGCGTCCCATCACTGTGCTCCTGTCCTGGACCAGTCCTGTCGCTCCTGCGCCTTTAACTTCCACGCGAAAACAAAAATCTGTAAACGGCCAATAAGGTTGTCTCGATGTTCCTGCTAAGTATGTATTTTATTTTATTTTTTGTCATACAAGCCGGAGCTTTGATGCAGCCTTGTGTCTCATCCAGATAAGCGGATTTGTTCTAAACAGCGACTAAGAAAAATATCTATCTACGTTTCTTCTCTGCTTGATGCCTTCAAATAAGTACTTTTAAATGATGTTCGGAGGGAAAAGCCCATTAGAGAGCCAGAAAGGAAGAAAGAGAGAGAGAGAGTGAGGAGGAGGGGTTAGAAGCCCCCAAGGTGCGCGTTTTTATCACCGCTGCCAGCTATTATTTATGCGCGCCACAGAGCCGTGCGTGGCTAATGGGAAGCGGCTATTCATGAGGCTCTGAGCAAATGCACCTGCCCCACACTCATTCAAATGCCGCCCCCTTTCCCCTCGCTTCAGCAGAACAATGACATGAAGGATGTAAAAAACAACAAAAAAAGAAAGAAAAAAAAGCAATGATTTTAGTTCATTTATTTTAGACAGCGCATATAAGTTGCATAAAACATGGAAAACGCATAAAAATCTTTCTGTTTCCTGCAGGCAACAAGCGATGTTTTATCGCTTCTGTCATCCTGTCTGCCCCCTTTGAGCCCACATGAGGTCCTTTGTTGATTTCAGCGGAAAAGTGGTGAAACACTGGATGTCTGTTCCCAGACTGTGCTGAACCTTCCCCCCCCCCCCCCAAAATCTATCTTAATTCTGAATTATACGCAAAAATTCTAAATGAATAATACATTCCTTATTTTCTGTCCACAGTACAAAGGGTCGACCTTTGTTCCTCTTTGGAGATGAACGTTGTGAATCTCAAAACAGCCAGATTTCCAGTGCAGCTGAGGCATAATTTCCAAGATAAAAGTAATTTTGCTTTGATGTCCTCTGGCTGCATTCCCCAGTGGTCCTCTTATTTCTCACTCTGTTCCCTTATTTTCCATGTTTGTTTTGAAAACTACACAACAAATGGCCATACACTTTATTACACTATGAGATCAGTGGCGTAGAAGCAACAAAAAAAGGCCCATTCAAAATGCTACAAAGCAAAGAAAGACACAAATTTTCATCCAAACAGGAAAGACTAGTGAAAAATACATAAAATATAATAATGTAATAATCCTTATTTATTTATTTATTTTTATTTAATTATTTATTTAATTATTTATTTATTAGCTTGCTGTAAATTCTATATTTATTTACCTAACTATTAAGTCACTATTTAGTTAGCTAAATTTGTAACTATCATTTTAAAAAAAAATATTTAGCTTACAATTGATACATTTTTATGTTTAGCAATTTATTGGTTTACTGAGCTATCCATCTCATTGATATGTGTGACATTATTTTTTGCATGACAGCTGTATTTATATAACCAACTAAAGTTAAATGTTATATAAAGTTATATAATTACATGTTTTTTTTAATTTAATCATATAACTTGGTACAATTTTATTTATTTATTTTACTAACTAGATATTCAATAAGAGGGAAACTATACAAATAATAAAATAATCTTCATAAATAAATAAGCTTTACTTACTTATTTTACAGAAAATAAATTTTATTTATTTTATATCGTTTATTTTCAACTAACTAACTAAAATAATAATAATAATCTTAATTTCTCGTTTTCTTTTCTTATTTTAAATTTTTGTGTTCCCGCTAGATATGACGTCATAATCGCGCGATTTCTCTGGCACGTCATCCTCCATCGACGATCTTTTCACATTGTAAACATTTGAACCGGGGGGATCAGCGACGGAGCGAAGAAACTCATGGAGAATCTTGTGAAGGTAATGTATAAAAATACAAATCGAAAGCCTTTGTTTTTTAAACAAGTCTGAAACTGTTTCACTGCTCTGCGTCTGTGTTGTTTGTGTGTTAGCATGGGAGCATTAGCTTCTTACTGTGTGTTATCTACCTCTGTAAGAGTTTACTCTGTCATTTGAGTCAAACAGTCACAAAATAACACATTTCGGGACCTATTTTGCTTACATATGATGCTTGCATCCAATTCAAACAAATACACTCAGACATTGTTTTTGTAAATTCAGGATAACTTGACGCCACAACGGAATAGAAATATTTCTGTTGTAGCTATTTTCGTGGTCATAAGGATTCTGATACAATACCAAATTTTCCCTCTTTCTGTCTGAGAGGGTGGCCTACTAAAAAATCCTTTTAGTGGAACATCACTAGATTCAATGTTAAGTTTTTTTTTTTTTTTTTTGCTCACATTAAATTATAAACAATTTGAATAACGTTTATTTACTTTTTAACAATTTACAACTAAAGTCATTTTGGTTCTCAGTAAGAGTAAACCAATAAGTACACAGTAATAATTAATTAAGCATTTACTATTTCAAATAAAAAATAGCAATTGGGAAAGCTTTCCACTTTATCAAAGACACACACACACTGAAGGAAAATTTAGAGACGAGTTAATTTGGCCCTACATATCAGCATGTTTAGATAATGTCAAATACCTGTGAAGGAAACTTAGAAATTTCTTAGAAATGTATTGATTTCTTTATTTGATTTCAGGACTTTGTGGGGGGGAAAATCTCCCACGTTTACTTTTGCTAATTTAGACAAATAGTTTCATATTACCTGAAGTTAGACAAATATATAAAGTAATATATAAAGTAAACCAAATGCACTTTTTTATTAATTCATAACCACATCTTGATGCCATCAATTCATATCCACACTTTGCTGTTTTGGCCCTTCCTACTTTATTTTGTTCCCATGTACTTACTTTTTGTGTGTCAGGTTTACATGGTAAGTAAGTATTTTTGAAAACAAAGATATCTACAATGCAGAGACCTCATATTATGCCTATTAAAGTAATGCTGCTTAAGGTAGCTGGATGGAGGCTGGCTACAGGAGCAGCTAGCCCAGCTAGCCTACCACGTAATATTAGTTTGCTGTATTTACATGTAATGAGCAGAACCACAAAAAGCAATAAAACTTAACAAAGCACAGGTTCTCTATTTTTCCTATTTTTTAAAAAAATCAAATTAAGACAATAAATAACAGTTACGCAGAACATAATTATATCTGTGATAATCAGTGTGCCATTATTTTCGCAGTTTTCTAGTGATCTTTTAGCATATTGGTAAGTTGTTTTAATTTAAAGCAATGACATCGAATGATGCAATTTGATTTTCAATTTTAAAATTTTTGTGTAATAACCTTTAGACCATGTAAAAATATTTTGACACAAATAACGTAAACCTGAAGTGGTGGTCTCAGTCTGTAATATACACCAACCACATAATACAAAAGCTAAGCAGGATATTAGTACCGAAACAAAGGTACAAAAATCTGGAATAATCTTTGACAAAACAGTTGAAGCAGCAATTATAACAAATAATTGTTTTTTTGTATTGACGGCAGAATTGAAAACTCTTTGAGGAATCATACCCAGAAAGGAAAAGAGCCTCCAAGCCTTCTGTGAATCATTGTGACTGTTCTTCATGCTGCAGCTCAGATCATTGAATGCACCATAGCTTTACATGACAGCTGATCCTGGTACTTTTGCAGAGAATTTGAAAAAAAAAAAAGAAAAGAAGTGAGACTTTTAGCATGACCGCATCTTGAACCAGGCAATCAACAGCACAACCAGCTGGTTTGGAAGGGAAAGACAACTACTTCACCTCCTGATCGGATCAAAATGCAAATAACTGAACAGGATTGCTGGATGACTATTTGAAATATTCACAACTCTTAAAATTGGTATTTTTGTGTATTATGTGCGACATCAACAGATTCATGGAGCTGGTGGCTATGACTCCGACTTCAGTGATGATGATGGAGAGGGAGACTCCTCGGAGAAAGCGAGAGAGAGGTAAAATGAAACCCTGAAGAGTTGAGTCGTGCGCTCATTGTGCTCAGTGAAGCATAGAAATGGTTTCTCTATTCAAATTTCGGAGGTTAACCATGCATCTGTTATACTCCTATAGTGTTCTGAGCAGATACATGTTTTATTTGCCACCTTTCTGTTTATCCGCCTTACATTCGGTGTTCATGTTTGACAGGAAACGTGAGGCGGAAATTTTACAGAAGCCGTTTGAAAAAGGTCGGCAGTCCAAGGTGGCTCACCGCAGTTTACACTCGTGTGAAGTGGACAGGTACTGTACTGCTGCCGGGGAACAACAAAACTTCTCCTGATGTGTGTTTGATTTTTTTATTTCCAAAAAAATGCTCTCAAGTTCCTGCATTTCATTGTATGATAATCCAGGTGTAGAGTAGAGTTTTACAGATTTTTGTCTTTTCATGATGTACGGGGTAATAAACAGGAGCGAAATTCAATTTTATGTGCTTCCATTTAGAGATTCCATTTCCATCTTATTGACTTGGAAAAAACCCCCCAGAAAAATTTCAAATATAACCTTTGAATTTGGTGCTCATCTTTCAAGCCAGAATCATTATTACAATTTATTCTTTTGAAAGTGCAGCCTTTCCCGTTAATCCACCATGCCATAGAAATGTTGTTCAGAATAACTCCATTTTAATGTTGAAATCTCTGTTTTTCAGAGAGGAAGCCAGAAACAGAAGAGCACATCTGATTTCAATGAATGCTGTATCCTTTTCTGAATTCCATGACCCTTGACCCTTTTTCACATTTTACCTTAGAACAACTACAAACTTCAGAGGATTTTGGTTGATTTTTCAGTGGTAGAACAACAGAAAGCAACTAAGTGTGTTCAATATTTCGACATTAACGTCAGTATCCGTCAGTGTTAGTAAATGATTAACATACTGATATTGGTCCAATAAGTAAACCTAAGTCAGAGAGTCAGTTTTACAGTAACAGAAGGGTAGGGAAATACATATGTATAATGTTGGTAAATATTGTTTATAACCATAATATTAATATCAGCATTGGCCCAAATTTTTATATTGGTGCATTTGTGAAGGTAACTCATGCATAAAAGTGGAGTCTTGGAAAATAAAACTTTGGCTTATTTACTGGGAAGAATGAAGTGATAATGAAGGTTTTTGAGCAGGTGTTTCTCTTGTGGAGTTGATAACGGAGGCCTCAAACGAGATGTTTTTCTTCTCCTTTCCACCGAAACTCCTCTGAACTGGGTTTGATTTAGGGACATGGCTATCAATTAAACAGAAATGGGAGAAACTGAAAGAAACTCCCTACATGGGAGAGAGCTGGGTGGAAGGCACCATGTTCCTGACTGAAAAGATATAAGAATTGTATGTGTTAAGTTTCACTTCTTCCTTCTTTCTTCCTTTTCTTCTCTCGCATGCTGATCAGCGTGATTAGATTTTCTAAATAAATTCTATCTAAAGACAGATGTGCTTTTCTCTGATTGATTTGGTGTGTCTCCCTTTATCAAAACGAAAAAGAATTTTCCTTTTACTTGCTTTTAAGTAACTATCTGAAAAGATGGATCATGAATTTGTACTTGGCCTCGACCTATGTCGCCATCAGCTTTGCACGTCTTGAAGTTTTCAAAATTTTGCCCGTTCTTCTTAGCAAAATTGCTAAAGCTCAGTCAGGTTGGATGGAGAGCTTTTGTGATCATCCGTTTTCAAGCCTTGCCACAGTCCATCAACAGGGAATGGCCATGAAGGTCACACTGCAGTGCATTCTGAGTACCTGGCAGTGGAAACGCAGAGAATATTGGCACAGATAAAATAGAGAAAGAGCATTCGAGAGGCAAACAGGGACAGGAAATGGTGAGAAATTGTGAAAAGGACAGCTTTTTTTTCATGACAGGGTTTAAAAAGAGATTTAAACTTCCCAATATTGTTTGCACATGACATATCACCATGTTTGTTCACCAATGCTCTCTCTTAAACATTAGTGGCTTTCAAAGACTAGCTGTATTTATAATAAAATTGCATTAAACACACCCGTTTACTAATTTGGTAGCTTCTGAAGAAAACTGGTTCCTCTGAATTTTAATTAGAGCTTACACAGGGCTTAATAGAAATATATTTTTTCTCTTTTAATATTATTTGGAAGGGAAGAGCTAATATTGTTCCTTCTTTTGCTTGTAAAATGTGACTTATTTCACTTATTTGACTACATTAAAAGTCACGAAAAGAAGTTTGGAAATTGTCAGTATTTGCCAAGAAATGACTGATCAATTGATCCTGAATAAACACTTCCAGTTTGAGCGGCACAAGAAGTTTGTCGGTGACTACATTTTGTATTACGGTGGACAGATGGCTGACTTCAGACGCTCTGCGTGAGTATTCTGCCTTTCTCCTCAAAAATCTGTCGTCTGCTGACCCTCGTGTCTGAATTTGTTTTCTGTATTACGCCACTGGAGTTAGAGACGCGTTGTCACGATCCAGCTAAATACTTTGTTACAGTCGGTGACGAAGATAGTCCCCCCCCCCGAGTTATCTGCGCTTAAAATCTTCCTCGTTTGGCCTGTTGTGTATTTCAGAGCTAAAGACAAAACCGATCTGGACATGCTGCGTGAAAATCACCGCTTCCTCTGGAGGGACGAGGATGAGGATGACATGACATGGTGATTCATCAACGTCAGCTGCTCGTGTTTGAAACTTCATTGCTTCAGACGCTCACCTCACATTTGAAAAATGCATTCTGGGTCTCAAATGTCTTCACTTGCATGCGTATGAGATGAGCCTGTTTATCACTTTTAGTCAACTTCTGACTTTTTGTAAAGGGAAAAAGAAATTGCCAAGAAGTATTACGACAAGCTGTTCAAGGAGTACTGCATTGCGGATCTCAGCAGGTACAAGGAGAACAAGGTGAGCTAAATACGTTTTTATAGTTGATCCCTTTTTCAAATTTCCTGTATAAAAAACTCTCCATACGGTAGATGTCTCACTTCTTCTGTGAGACATGGCAGAGTAATCCACTGTTTGACTCTGTCCTAGTTTCTTTAAGGATTCCATTAGATAATTGTCCCAGTGGTGATATAAAGTGTGAAGGTTAATATTTGCTTACTGACACTAATCTCCATCATAACCGGCCCGCTGTTGAAAGAGGTTGGTGGCATGATGGGTTTTTTGAGACTCTGTGGTGTCTATTTAAAAATCTGACAGTTCAGTTTGTTTAAAACGTCACTTTATTAATAATAGATGAAGTAGTGCTGTGAAATAGTACTGCCTCCCTTAAAGATTTTTTTTTTTTCCCCAGATTTTTGGTTTGTTTCAAGCAGCGATAACCTGAGTAAATGGAGAAAACATTTTTGAAATATACTTTTATTTATTAAGTAGGAAAAAAAAACTGTCCGAGCCAACCTGCCGATGTGTAAAATGTCAAGTTGTTTGCCTTGTAAAATGAATTAACTGCGATTAGTCACATTTTCTGGAGAGCTGCGTTCAATTCCATTAACCAAACCCAGTCCTGATTACTTACAGAGTTGTAAAATTAGCAAATTATTTGATTAGGGTCCATCTGAGAACATGAAGTAGACAATCATCTGTGATAGACCAGGCTGGTCCAGAAGAGATGAAAAACGCATCAATCATCTTGGTCTGTCTGACAAACAGTTGGAAGAATAACATGAATGATGACTTTTTATCTCTGTCCAACAGTTTGGATTTCGCTGGCGAACAGAAAATGAAGTTGTTTCCGGAAAAGGTACGTCTCACTCCCTAATTACTGTAAAGTTGCTGTGTTTTTTTTTTTTCTTAAGCTTTTCTCCCCCCTTATGGATAGCTAAGCCCATAATCCTTGTCTTTATTAGCAGAAAATCCCTGAGGTAAACACAGTCTTCTTCACTTTTAGTTGCCCTTTTGCAAGCTGCACATTTCAAGTCAGTAGGATAGTTCTGGAACTTGACTTTCACTCACATAGAAACTTTAAATGTTTTATTCTTATTAATTTTAACATATTGTACATGTACCATTTTGAGAAAGGGCTCACTTTATTTAATACTAACTGATTTTAAATACACTAAACAGTAACATTTAGTACTTTTTTGATCATAATACATGACAGGAAGTTTACAAATGCATCCACTAGATGGGGACAGAGATAAAGACTCTTTGCTCATTACTTAACACAATAATGTTTCTTAACAAGTTCCCCTTCTCTAGAGACTTAGATGTGAGACTTTAGTTTTACACTTATATGAATATACTATAGAATATTCATTGTTTTTCTATGTTTTGTTTCTTTTACGTTTTCCTCACCTCACCTTCAGGGGATGCTCGAATCCCCTTGATATTTTGACTCATTCAAAACGCTTTAGTGCTCTGTTTATGCCTCTCATCTTCATCCTCCCTCTGTTCTGTTGAGACAGTTTTAGGAAGAGCTTTGATGATTGCTCTCTATTATTTGTTGAGGATTAGTGCCACACCTCCTCTCCTCTGTGTGGCAGTGACTGATATTTATAGTTTTCACCGGGAAGGACAGTATCTGCAGCTTAGTGAGGGTGCACCTGCTTCGACAGCTCATTGATGTGCTGGGAGACATATTCATTTTATATTTTAATAATATCTCTGCCAAGGCGGGAGACACGTTCTCTGTGTTTGCAAGAATGTTTATGCAGAAACTGCCTTGTACTGTGGAGCATTTTCAAATAAAGAAGGGAGTTTACTTTAGTGGGGATCCAATGCAATATATTTCCAGCAGCTAAAACAGGACACCGACTTTATCTTAGGAGTTTTTAGTTCTCTTATGTTTACACCGCTGCAGCCCCACAAACATAAAGTGTGTCTGAGAAGGCTGACTAAGCCAATATATTGTTCCAGATTAAGACTGTGTAATCCTGGTCTCTGACAGTTCATCCCCTGTTGCAGTACTCTACAGGAAGTGGGATTAGATGGGTCAGATGCGCTTCACTTCAAGTGTCACCCCTTTGATTTGTGTGCTAATAATTCCCGGTGGGTCAAACTGAACCGCTGCTGGAAACACGGCACTCTCTCGCCTGTGAAATCAATACCAAACTTGACTCTGTAGAGCAGATATAGGATTCCCGTTTAGTTTTGTTGTATCCAATTATGTACATGAGGTTTAAATATGTGCTATAATAGAAGGAATACAACTTTAACACTGATTTGGCTTAAGCCGAGCAGAGCAAACACTCGAATTGGTGCAAAAATTCATTGGCAAGAAGATGTGTTTGATTTCCAGCAATTCTACGTGGAGTACGTGTTGTTAGTCCCAGCTCGTGTAATAGAAATGACATAACCAGACTAGATCTCTGTTCACAGATAAGTTTTAAAGGGCTGAACTTTCCCCCTGTCAAACTGACCTTTCCTACACGCATAAGGTCCATGCACTTTGGCTCTGCTGCAAACGTCTTTGTTCAAATAAAGGAGTTATGTTCCCGTTAGGTCATGTCCACCACTCTCCATCCAAAAAGGTGATTTGCCAGGACACTTAGCCTTCCTTTCATGGCTGCGGGGTGATGTAAGGTCGAGGAGTCAGACGTACTTTTAGGCTTTCTATATACATCTTGCTTTAGATTTCTGTTCAGAAGATTATTTGATTATGTCACCATCTTCGCTGGTGAGCGGGGTTTAGAAAATATAAAAAATATATTATCCAGTTTGAATTATGGACTGCTTGAGAGATTATATGTAAAACAAAACAAAAAAAAACAAACATTCAGAATAAATCTAAATGTGAAACGTTGATATTCTTATTTAAAGAAAAAAAGTATTTCGTTTTAATAAATTTTGGATTTTATGACAAATCAAATGCAATAAAGGACCTTGTTAACTTTCCCTATGGAAAAAATCTAAATAAATAAATTAATTAAATGCTAAGCTCTCCTGTTATGACACTATTGGAACTCTAGGTGGCACTTAATAAGTGCAGTGTGTAATTTATCACTTAGTGTACCATAATTCATCATTTAGTGGTGTGCAGGGGCGTTTTTAACATCTTTTTTTAAACTACCAGGTGCAGGAAGGAATTGTGATTTAATAACCATAGGGTTCACCATGTTTTATCTCATTAGCGATGGGTTTGCTGTGTTTTCATCGTTCACTCTTCACTGCTGCTCCGTTTTCGGAAAACCAGACCCACTCTGTGTACTGTTGACTTATAATGATCTGGAAAGCCTTCAATATTCTTCACATCATTAATGGCAAATATTCTTTGCAATTCTTTGGTGTGGAGAGCCTTAAGTTATTTTTTCTACTTCAGAACACAATGAAAACACATCTATTCATCCCTTCTGGAGTATTGATCATGTTTTTTGTCACACCACAAACTGTAATCTTGCTGATTTAATATTTTCATTTGTGTTTACTGGAACAGCCTTTGATTTGAACAAATCCTTCATATCTTATTTCTTTTTCTGTTTTTTTTTTGTTTTTGTTTTTGTTTTGTTTGGCTAAGAGCGGTGCTAAATTAAATTACCCTCAAGATTGATGAAAAAGTAATGGATTTGTTTTGGCTCTCCGTTACCAAAAAGTATTGGTGCTCTCATTACGTTCATTTTCTCTAATCAGTGTGTGATTGCTAACTAAGTCCATGACAAAATAATTTGATCAAACATCACTTTTCCTTCCAATAAAACATGTTGATTAAACTTTCACACTTTGAATGAGGATGTTAAATATTATAGCGGAGGTGCAAGACGCTTTGTCTCCCTCCCTTAAGCTGCGAGAACAAACACTCTTTGTATTTGTTTTTATCTGAGAGGAGTCGATGTACTGTAATAACTACACGGCCTTTTAGAGCTATTTTACAAATATCAGCATGTCCAAGGGCAGCGAACATCACTGTCTTCTCTTCTCCCTGCAAAGAAGAAATTCACAGAGAGTGCAATGTTTGTTTGCCCTCGAAATCAGCTTCTATACTCTAATCCTATTTTTTTCTTTTCAACTTTATCTGTGATTTTTGACATCAAACACCCTTCTTAGCGGCTTGCTGACACAGTAGTGTCGCCACTCTGGTGGAGATATTTGCCTGCAGCTGATAGGCCCCACTGGCATTTAGCTGACTTGTTTGTGAAAAGCTTGTGTGCAACTGACACCAGGCTTTTGTGTTTTTGCTCAGATTTCCAGTTTGTCTTGAAATTCTGTTATGCCGGAGCAGATGTTCAGCTGCAGTGCTGCATTCCCGGTCATGTTTTTCAGGGTTTTTTTTTTTTTTTCCTCTGGTATAAATTACACTTCAGTGTAGCTGTCAGCAGGAGGTCGGAGGGCAGCGGTAGATGATGTTAAGCTGCTTGTACGTGGGCGTCCCCAGATGAAATGGGGAATGGTCTTTGCTTGTGTAACATCTTGCAAGAAAAATGGTCTCTACATTCTTAAAGAGCAGGAATAAGACTCGACACACCTCTGCATCTTCTGGGGGACTAACACTTCTAACTGGAGCACGCCAACTTTAGCTTTTTCACATTTTGTCACGTTGCAGCCGCTGACTTCAATGGGTTTTATTTGGACTGACTATAAATGCGTATCACATCAGATTTGCCTTTGTGGAAAACAGGAGAAAACATGAGTCATTTCCCTTCTCCAAAATTATGCACTAAAAAAAAAGGAGTTTCTGATTGCAACTTGAGAAAATGTCAAAGAATTTAAGGAATAGTGTTATTTCTCAAGGTTATTTTTACCTTTTTACTGTGGTGTGTCTTGGATTTTCTTAAATTGTTCTAATAGATGAGATTGATGGAGGGCATTTAGAGCTTTCTCAGTAGTTTATCTCATCTGACTTCATTTTGCATTCTGGCTGTTTCCTTTAAGTTTCTGCTGAAGTAAAATGAAAGTGGCAAACCAATTTATAGGTGAAATCATCACTTCTTCTGCTTTAAATAATGTATTTAGCCAAGTCTTTGTTCCATGGAGTGTTTGTACTTCATAATTAGCAATACCCTGCTGGGCTCTGTGTTGCCAGACTGAATAGATCAGTTGCAATGTATCTATTAAATGTGATTTATAAATGACAGCTCCCAGCTCCCGGGCTTTAATCTCAGGGACAAACTGTTTAGTATTTTCTGTTTATCTGAGATTGTGTGCTTTCAGGTCTTTGTTTTTTAATGGAAAAGCGATCAGTCAAAAGAAATGGATACAATGCAGGTAATCTCAGTGGAGTCTGACGCTGTTTGCTCAGCAAAACAGGGTGAATGTTTGACACATTCAAACCGTAAAGCGAACAGAGAACGCATCTGGGTCAAGTGGATTAGCAGTTCCCCGTGTCGTTTGCAGAGTTTTAGAAGTTCATATGCACACATCGAGGAAAATCAGCTCCTCACAGGCCAGCAGCAGGCGCTGAGAAGCATGTTGGGTAGCGTTGCGATGACCAGCCATTTTGAAGAGCAGCTCCGCATTTTAGAAAATTTGCCTGCATCCACATTTCACAGAAAGTTTGTTGATGACATATTTACGTCTATCATGTCTCGGTTAAAATCCCTGGGGTATTTCTGACTGCTATAATAAACATTCCCTCCCCCCGAACATGTTCTGGATCTTTCTCCCAGCATGAAAAATCTCCGAAGGGAGGAACTCAGGGAGCATCCTGATCAGATGTAGATTAACCGAGCAGCCTTGAGATGTCCTGTTGGCAGTTTGTCACGGGCCATGTAGGGACTCACATGGTGGAAGAAGGTGCACTTGTTGGATGAGACCAAAGTTAAAATTCTTTGGATAATAGGCGAATCCCTATGTCTGGAGGGATGATGTCGCAAATTATACTGAACAAAACATCTTGGTTGTGTCACTTGGTAGAGGCAGCATCATGCGGTGGTGGATAGTTTTCTTCAAACGGAGACAGGAAGGTAGATCAGAGTTGACGGGAAATGGATGAAAGAAGATTTGAGACTTGGGGTGGGAGGTCGACTTTTCCTGCAGGACAACGACCCTAAACATAGAGCCAGAGCTTCAGTGGAAGAGAGGGCGTTACTGTGAGCACTAGTCACTGTTTGGTATTCACAAATTCATCTATTTGAAAATGCAGCTTGGGAAACTGAAATACCAAAACGCAATACGACTTGACATAGCATTAGCTGTCATTTGCAAGGTAGCCAATTGAGGAGATTCCCTTGAGAAGTGTACATGCTAGCTTCTCTCTTAGAGCTAAGACACTTTCCACTCTGGACATTAATGCATATTAAGGAATATTTGATGTTTGAACTGTTAAGTTATAAGTGTTTTTAGAGAGGTCACAAGTATTTGTGGATTTTAGCTCAACATACCCCAAAAGACTTGCAGCTGCAATTTCAATAGATTGTATTCTTATAAAGCATTTACTGATGCAGCTTGAATGTACTCGATACATCCCATAGTTCTTTGGTGAAAGAAAACATAAAAGCATGAATCATTTCCCTTCCTCTTCACAATTATACTCTACTCTGTGTTGGTCCTTCACATAAATCTGCGAACAAGATCGTAAGAAGGATCTGACTGAGATCAACTTCAGATGGATTCTGAAAACCTCAGAGTCTAGTTTCAGCATTGATGTTTAAAGAAAAAACATTTTCCTGGCTATTTAGTGCATATTTACAAGATGCTTGCAGAGGTTCAGCGTTAGACTATTCAAACTGTGTGATGCGTAAGAAGTCTCCTGCTGGAACATCTCTCTGCTGATGAGGTTAATTGGCGGCAGGTCAGTAACATAATTAAAGATAAAAGGAGCATCCCACAGAGGCTTTTAGACTTAAAGATGGGTAGACCTCAACTCTGTTGGAGAGGGGATGTGAGAAGGTGTTTAATCAGTTTAAAAGATAAAATAAACAAAATATACAACAAAACTTTTTAGATTTCCCAATTTGTTTGGATGGTAAACCAGAAAAAAAAAAAAAAAAAAAACTCTCTATATCTGGTGATCTGATGAACGGGACTGAAACCCAGCACTGATTGGCTGTAATGTTCAGGGCTTTTAGCCAGCATCAGATTAAGAGTTTGCTTAAAATCACTGTGAGTTTGCCAAATGATCTAAAAACGTAGATCTAATAAAAACCAAAGCTTCTTCTGGAAATGCCTCTGGCTGTCTTAAAAGTTATTAATGATGAAATTGAAGCAGAATGTAACAACTCTCCTAAGGTCCTCTGGGTCAAAATCCAAAAGCGTCAAAGATGAAATACTTTCCTCTTTTTTTACCTTCTTATTTATTGCATGTACTATTTTTGTTTATCTGAACTAGACAGATGCTCTTGTTTTTTTCTCAGAAAGCAAAAATAATTCAATCAAACAAATTGCTCTGCGTCAGTTGTTATCATGCAAGATTCAGAAAGGATTTCACATGAGTCACGAGTATCTCAGAGTGATTTTGAAAATGAATACCCGCTGACTCAGGCCTCAAACTCTGACTTTATCCAGTGACCGTTAATCATGCAGCCATCTGTCCTGCAGTAAATGTCTGTCTTGATCTCAAGCTGCTGGCTGGTGGCATAATTAGCCATTGACGTAAGAGGGAAGGAGTTTCCCCTCTTAACGGGCTTTACTTAGCCAACCTGTTGTCAGTTTCAGTTTTTTTTTTTTTTCTTTTTTTTCGTAGACCCATGTGAGGCTTACCCGACCTTAAGTGTGGGAACAGTTAAACCACAATGGACGTCGTTTACCTTATCTTTAAATTATTTCAGTGGGCATTTAAATAGAAGTTAAAGCAGAAATGCCCCCTTTGTGCCGCTTAAAAAGAAACCCTCAAAACACATAAAAGCGACTAAATTGGTCCATTTTATTTTTCACATGAGACATTGTAGCGCCCGGGGGGCTGGAGGCTGACAGAACTAAGCGAACAATTCTGGCCTTGATTATATTTGAGTTTTTGGCATTTATGCTGTAAAAGAAATTGCCTGAACACAGATTTAATATGAATTTTACTTTGCCAGAGTTTAGGTTGTGTGTACCTCTGGTGGGGGTCAAACTTGCACTGGTGTGCCCTTTGAATATATGATATTCTTTTATATTGGACACTGAGCTGGTTCTCCAATGCTGCAGGGAGTTGGAACTTATTCAAGGGCAGTTTGTCGCACAAGAAATGCTTTTGTGATCTTTTCTTTAGCTATAAACACCACTGTTTATGTACATACATTAGATATTTATTAGGATTTTATATGTATAATAAAGACTTGGAAAACACCATGGACAAATTCCCAGTTTATTGCCAATGTTAGAGTTAATGGGCAGAACAGCATACTATTGTCTCTAGGTGGAAGTTGTTATTGACACTAATTTGACAGTGTGATGGGATGAGGGCTTTAATTTGAATTGATGACGCAAAACCAGAAAGTTCTTTTTAAATTGCTTTAGGGAGTTATTTATCATAAGGAAAGTTCTGGTTAAAAAAAAGTTTAACAATAAAGTTTATCTCGGGGAGCGGGGGGAAAAAAGTGGCCCTGGGTAATGATGTGAGGACAAATCTTACAGAAAAAGTTGTTTGCCTGATTCATAAACTTTACTTGAACGTCATTAATTTCAGTTGCTATGCATGCAGCTCCAAGGCAACTGCAGCCCAACACACGGAGCATTAAGCACTGCAAATACCAGCACAGTCTCCATCTCAATGTGAAACTCACGGGAAGGGGTGGAGACGCTCACATTGGTCAGAAAAAACAGATATTACACAAAATAATGACCTTTTTATGCTATTTTAGCCACTGTGCAAACAAAAATAGACTCTTATTGGCTTTTTTTTGTGACATTATGGGAAATGGACTTAACTTTTCTGACCACTCAAAGTGACATTCCCACTTTTAGACTCACAAATACACAGATCGGTTTAGAGTAGACATGCCAAGTATAGCGTTTGTGTTTTCTCTCCCGATGGCAAATCCTGTAATTGTTACAACCTCGGACTCGGACCAGAGCCAGACGTCTCTTGGTTTTTTTTTGTTGCTGTTGTTGTTGTCTGTTTTTTTTTTTTTTTTTAGCTGACGTCATTGCTTCTTAATCTCACACGTGAGTCTGCCTTTTGGCTGCAGCGGCCTGAAGTGGCAGCAGCCAGCGTCACCTCAGCCGATTGTTGAAAGCATCTTGAGCTGCTGCAGGTGAGGGCGAATGTCGCTTTTCCCACAGTGGATCCCCTCCTGTCCCCGAGCCAAGAGCGGAGCGCTATGACGCACTCGCTCCTTCTGGTGCAATCTGGAGGAACCCCGGAGACCAGATCAGTGCACCTTAAGCTTCTCTAGGGATAATAGGCGGGCTGTGCAGTGGCTAGAGGGTGGCCCTGGGCCATGAGGAGAGATGAAATAAGGGAGATGAGAAGGAGCTTTGTTGATAAGGTGGAAGGAGTGCAGAGATAGGTGAAGAGGGGTGAAAGAACGGTTGACACTTCTGGAAGTTTTGTGAAATCCCCACTTCTCAAATAAAACTTTTATGTCTTTATTTCTAATATTTTCCCTGTTAGGCCTCTGACTCAATTGATTTTTATGTCTCACTTTGTGCATATCGAAATAGAAGTCGGCGAATAAGTAGGGGGAGGGTAAAAAAATGTGCCTGTAAACTTTTGCAAAGTGCTGCATGTACTTTGATCTTTCAGGTCAGTTCCAGTGTGGGAACAAACACTGTGGAAAAGAGGAGGGCCTGAAAAGCTGGGAGGTGAATTTTGCCTACGTGGAACACGGGGAGAAGAGGAACGCTTTGGTCAAACTCAGTGAGTTTGAAAATCTGTTTTAAATACGTAATTGGGTATGTGTTAACCCAACGCCGTGGCTGATAATGCACCTGTCTGTCACCCCCAACCCATAATAACACTCTTCCAGGTGTCACACTGCAGAGAATCGCGTTGAAATTACTGTAATTTGCAGATCCGCCAAGTCAGTCAAGCTGAGAATGACAGGCTCTTTTAACGAGCTCAAGTGGCAGGTCAACGCCAAACATAATATACAAATCTAGTTTTTGCTACGTATGAGCCCAATTTGTGACTGTTTAGGAAAAAAAAAAAAAAGATTATGCTTCACCAAGAAGATGTCAGAGAAACAGAATGATTGGAGCAAAGCAGCCAAATGGCTTTCTTAAACAAAATATCCACAGTGACAGTAATGTTGAATAGTTTTAAACCTCTTATATTCTTTATGCTTTCCTTCTAAGCATCCAGATTTTGCAGTGACTTTTAAAGGTGCTTTGATCATTCCACTCCTTTGAAGGCTTTTTAAAGTTTTACCTTGGATTTTGGCTGCTTGTTCTTCTGTTTATCCTGTCAAGTCCTTGTACCCAGTCATGGTAGCATACATTACAGTGGAGAGGACGGCGGATTCACAGAGAACATTTCTAGGGTCAGGGAATGGGACGCTAACATCTGTGCAGTCCTCATACATCCTGGACTCAAATCCCTCGTTTGTGTGCGCAGATTTGATGAGTAAAGCTGATTCTGATATTGTCCAGTGCTTGACTGCAAATCACAAAACTCAGTAGGTGAAGAAGAAAAGAAGTATCAAGTTAGAACAAGAAAACCTAAGATGAACAGTATCTGAAAGTTGTTTTTAAGTAAAAAGTAGTTAACAGGAACCGGCCCTAAGAGAGGTTTGTTTATACCCCTTGGCCTTTTTTCAAGTGTTGTCAAGTTACAACCACAAACTTCATTGTATTTTATTGGGACGTTATGTGATAAACCAACACAAATACAAACAAATTACAAACAAAATTGGTGTCCATTTTTATTCACCCACCTTGACTCTGATCATCTCGAATAGTACAAGTTGTAGGCAGTTGCCTGCAGAAGTCGCCTAATTCATAGTATGTATGTGTCTTGAAGTGAAACCCTGGGCTGCACTCAATAGCAGTCAATAAAGTTTTTCACTTTGAAAGTGCCACCTTTGTCCTTACTTGTCTAGAAAGATGAGAGATGAAAAAAAAAACAAAAAAAAAACAAAAGGGAGAAACATTTTCCAGTTCTGTGCAACACAGAAAGAAAGACCGCTAAGTGGGTTAAGTCCTCCACCTTCACCTGTCACCTCCACTCACTCTGCCTGCAGCTAACGCTAAGTCAGATAACATTTAGCTTTCCAGACTTGTCTTGTCTGTTGAACTTGTTACCAGCCTGTATTATTATTTGTTGGACATGAAGCAGTTTGTAGTTCAGGGTTTACATGTAAGTTTCATTAAAATGCTATGATGGTGCATCAGTTATAGCTTCACTTGCTAATGAGCTGACAGGCATTTTTTTGCAGCAATAACATGTGAATATGATATCAATGGTTGTGAAAATAGTCTGAGTGTTACCTCCCTCAAAGTAGACTAGTCTTGTCTTGGGTTAGGTTATAAAACAAACTCCCCAAAGCGTTGAACATTTTCCAGGGCACTGTTCAAGCCATCATCTAAAAAAATCTGAACATTTTGAGGACTTAGAAAGTCCTAATCAAAGTTCAGACCTGAACCCAGTTGAGAATCTATGACAAGACCTAAAAATTGCAGCTAAAAGCTGCAATCTTTGTAAAGAACATTGGGCAAAAACTTTAAGAAGTGGGAGGCTGATGGAGGCATACCTGCAGCTGAAATCGAAGCAAAAAACTGTCCTCTGAAAGTATAAATTTGTGGGGACTGAATACAAATGCACACGTCTCAGAATTTTTAGTGCGAAACATTTCGAAAACCAGTTATCGTTTTTCTTCTGCTTCACAATTATACAACACTTTGTCCTTTTCTGTCACGTAAAATCTCAATAGAATACATCAAAGTTTGCGGGTGTGGTGTGACAGAACCTTGAAAATTTCTAGGGTCATGCATAACTTTACTAGGTACTGAACTGAATGCTAATTTTTTTTAGTCAATATAACTGTAGCTTATTCCACAAGTTAAGGAGCCTTTTATGCCAGAATGATTCATGTTGACTTAAGTGGATTAATAAATGAACAAAAATAGTCCTTGAAAATGATCAGATACTTCATCAAAAATAAGACAAATAGCAGCCATGATTCAAAAAAACCTTAAAAGTTCAACAGATGTTGATCAAGTATAAATCCATCCATCCGTCTGTCTGTCCATCCGTCCGTCCCTTCATCCGTTTTCTTATCCCATTGGGGTCAAGAAGGGTGCTGGTGTCTATCTCCAGCTGTCAACAGGTGAGCGGTCGCCAGTCCTGAAGTATAAAGTCTAAAAGGTTTAGGGAGGAGAGAAATACACTTCTGATAATAAAACAAAGACAATTATCTGTAAATAAACTCCAGATCAAAATGCCAGACTTCATCCTTCCATTTAATTTGCATCATAACCACAAGGAGGTCAGCGGTACTGACATTGTTTCTTTTTTTAGGACTGTGTCCTGAATGCTCGTTCAAACTCAACTACCATCACAAGTAAGCCCACTTACATTTGATCTTTAATATTTAAAAAAAAAAAAGAAATCTAGGTTATTTGGCTCTCTAAGACATATTTCTGAGACTGTGGAGAGTGTGCACTTGTCTGCTCAAAGTAGGGCAGACCACCACAGACAGCGAGCACACAGTGATGCGGCGCTCTGGGGCTTATAAATCCAGCCTCGGCTCATAACTGCTGTCTGAAATTACCAGCGATGTTGTGATGACTATCAAAAATAATTAAAAACCAATATGCTTTTGCTTTGATTCATTCTGTGTTGCTTTTTGTGCAAGGGTTAAGAGCTTACCATGTTCCATTTTGGTCAATCTGTGCTTCTTTTCAGGAGAAAGGAGGTGAAAGTGAAGAGGAAAAGAAAGATCTCCGAGGAGAACGAAGAACCAACAAAGAAGAAGAGAAAGAAGAGGAGGAAATCCTCCTCTCATTCTAAAAAACACAGACACAAGAAGCAGAAAGGTACCGCTGCTGCTATTTAATGAATCTACCACTCAGAAGCAGCTTTGTTAACATTTAATTATTTTTTATTTTTATTTTATTGAAATTTTATTACTCTATCTGGCATTTTCCACAGGCCGCTCTATCTCCTCCAGCAGTTCGGAGTCAGAGGGGCAAAACTCTGATAAAGGTGGCGCACACAACTCCAAATTACACACCCACACATCACTTTCGCACTGAAAAAAAAAAGAAATCCAATTTTTATCCCCTTCCTTGGACATTCAGATCGCTTTGCTTCCAACTTTTTTGACTGAAAACACGCTGACAGCTCCTCCTGGAGGCACATAGGTTAACCCTGCTGTTAATGCTAATCGGCTGACAGCGGGTCTGTCTTCCTTTGGCTTTTATTTATTTTTTAAAATGTTTTTATCTCCACTTTTATTTAGTCGTTCGCTGTGAACAGCGTGACATAGGGTGCGCCTCTGCCCCCGTGCGTCTTTGTTTTGTTTCGTTCCTTGACGGATCACAGGGCAGGGAAGGTGAAAATGTACACGAGGAGCAAACTTCCTTGTTATATAATTTAGCTCAGCATGCTGTGAGAACCATAAACACACAGATGCTCTCTGTTTGCATTTGTATTTGAAACCGGTGGACTTTGGAAATGAGCACCAGGCCTTTTTAGGAATGTAAGTTGTTCACAGACGTAAGGAGCTAAAGACGAGGCTGAAGTTGGAAACACACAGCAATAATTAACCTGTTTCCACTCGTAACAAGTTATTTTACCCCAACGGATACAAGAACCAACTTTCATTTATTCAACAGCCGTCCTGGAAGGTTGCTTAAAGAATCCTCTCACATAGGAAATGACCCTCTTTTGTTCCCAGTGACCTTTGTTCTGGTTTTGTGTCCTTCATTTTTTACTTTGTGACCTTTCACCCCTTCGTCTCTAGTTTTCTACCTACTTTCTCTATGTATCCTACCTCTTTTCCTTCTTTTTTTCCATGCTTCCTCCTGTCTTTTACCTGCCTTTTTTCCTTCCTTTCTTCTTTCTTTACTTCCTCTTTCCTTTCCTTCATTCCTTTGATCTTTCTTTCTTTTGCATTACATTTTTGTAAAAGAACACTGTTCACTATTATCTTGTTTTCTATTAAACTCCCCTAACAGACAGTGAAGCTGGGAATGAACCAGACAGCCAATCAGAAGCTGACCACTGGCGAGGCCCCGCCCCTGCTGTGGAGGAAAAATCGAGGTGAGGTTAATGGACTAATCTTCATATATTATCTGCCTCTCTAAGCTCTCGAATGTGTGTTTTGGGGATAACGCAGCATGCAGCTCATTTGGATGTTTGTCACCGCGTTTTTTGTTTTGTTTTTTTTAAGCTGTCAGGACAGGTGGGAGGCGAAACCTTTAACCTTCAAGAGCCCTTTTTTGAAAAGTTTTCCGCATGTAAACCTTTCTCCCGTTTCCTGCTCCCCGTTTCTCACCGTTTGTGCTCTGAGTCATTGTTGGAAGCCGACAATCATCTCACTTCATGTAGAGTGCTGATGCTCTGCCAGAGTTAATCACAGCCCCCCTATTCGACTGTTTTACGTCAGCACTGAGCATGACAGGAATTGACATGTCTGTGTTTTGGTTGTTTCATCTGTTTAGGGAGGAAGAGTTTGATGACTACTTTGAAGACATGTTTCTTTGAATCTGCTGGTACCAGCGGCAACCCTGCTGTGACTACACTGCCTTTTGTATCCCACTGATATTAAGTATGTTCTATTTGGGTCTTGCGTGCATGAAATAAACATAATGTTTACCCTGCCTCTCCGTGTCAGTTTTCTGTTTACATATCTCGGCTTCCTTTGTGCTTCGCTCTCCGCACCGTCGTGATGAGAATAATTGGAAGTGGTTTGAGTGCTGTGTGTGGCTCCTGGCATGGTGAGGCATGATTTTGTAAAAGTATTCACACCATTTTATTTTTGATAGCTCTCAGTCATTGTTCAACATTTTGTCGCGTTATAACCACAGCGTTCAGTTCATTTTTAAAATGCATGTATGTATGTAGATTTATACGAGTTAAACCTCACACCAAAAAAAGCTTGAAAATCTGACAGAGCAGCAGTGAGAGGGAAACTGACATGAAATATTCAGTCTTCTGAAGCTGGTGATAAAACCCTGGAAATTTTACTCGTCGTTTACAATTTAGCGCCTCTTCAGCGCCAAGCGCTAACATCAGTTGAAACCCAACAAAACGAATCGAATTCAAAAATACTTTATTGATCCCAAAGGGAAATTGAATGCCATTGTAACTTATTTAATTAAAACGTTATTGAAATTAAAAAGCTTGAGTGGATTAAGACTATAAACAGACTTCAGATCACTTTAGTCTTATGTTGTCATAAAAGGCCATGTTTTATTTAGACTCTGGTCTTTCCAGTGGCGTAACACATGTTTGATAAGTGACCTTAAATGACTCTCCTGGATGCCCTCTAGCTCATAAAAACTACAAAATGCATTTTAAAATGAGGCACTGCTGCCAGATGATTTAAAACAATCTGGCAGCTACTATCAGGTGTGTTATGAAGTGTTTTATTGGCCAAACTTTTAATGGACTTCCCGTTGAGATCTTCATCTATTAGAAACGGGATTATACGACTATTAGAGAACGTGTCGCTAAAATCTGAATGTATTGTGATGACACTCGGGTTTGAAGCTTTTCACTTGTATCTGCAATTATAAACAGAGGCTTGAAATCAGAAATGATGGGCTCATTTAAGCAGCTTACTAGCACTGCACAGATTAAATACTTGACATGCATAACACAGGGGAACAGCAATACGATAAAGGCAGGTTTTCATGGAGCTGTTTTCCACGTATGTAGCGTTATTATAGATGACACTGAAAGGAACGTCAGGAGACAAGTTGAGATTTTTAAAAACCAAGAAAAGTTTCTAAAAGGACAACACAAGGAATTGCTAAAAAGGCAAATCGAGGCTTCAAAAGAACTTTAGCAGGATTTATTTTCTTGACTCAATGTTTTTCAGTGCAGCAGGAGCTTCATAAAATAATAAGGAAAAAAAAATAAATCCTGCTCCCTCAAAATTTACTGTCAGATATTTGCAAACATAAATCAAAAAGATCAAATTCATTTGTGACTTTGCAAGCAAGTCATGAGAGCTAATAAACTTAATATGGAACAGATGACAACCAAAAGCAGAGCTTTTCTTAATGATCAGAAATGAGAAAGTCATTGGAAGCTTGTTGTCTTTTAACTGTTCACCAGAAAAAAAAAAAAAATCTAAAAATGGAACATTTTTGTGAAGAATATAAACATGAGAGAAATAAGTACATAGAAAATCCCAGAAAAAGTTAAGCTTTCTGTTTACTTCAGTCAACAAATAGGCTGCAGATTAGCTCCAAACATCCCTCAGTCCAAGGGCATACTGAAGTGGTCAGCTCACAGAAAAGGCAGCTACATGGGGCTGTTAGAAGATTAAGCGCCGTATCTTAAATAAATACAATTACTTTACCCCTTTGATGCTGCCTATCTTCTTTTCCCTTTCTGCCTTGCTTTTCAAACAGGGACTCATGTTGGTTTAAAGTACGGAGAATGATACGGCGCATGCCCTTCCCCCACTTGTTGCTTTGCACTGTCAATCATGGGGCTAGAAGAAGGCTAGTCTTATACTTAGAAAGGATACCAGTAAAGGGGTAAAAATTAAAGGAGCATGTTCCATCATTCTTTTTAAGTTGTGCATATAGACTTATTTCAGAGACAGAATATTTAAGTATCTTGAGGTTATGAAACATTAATACATCAAAAGCATGTGAAAATGAATTTTAAAACAACCATTTGCGTCAAGCCCACTAAAACGGGAAATATAGGGTATGTACTGGTGCTGTCTGAAAATCTCTCGTAAAAATCATAGAATGGACTGAAAAAAATGTCAGCTGATTGACAGTAGAAAAAAAAAATTAAGAAAATTGTTTCCATTACTGTATTTTCTGTATCTTTATGATCTAATCACCAGCTGATATCCTTCTGCATGGCTTAAATTGTTGCACATTTTTTTGCTTTTGTGTCTGAGCCAAAGGAGTGAGTGTGTTGTCTGATTTAATATTGATAGTTTAACTCTCATTACATGTGTAGCCTTGGCATGAAATCACTTTCTGGGGTCAAACAAAAAAACTACCTGTCACATCGCTTGGAATCAAATTTTGATAAGTACAGAACTATAGAGTCATTAAACCAAAACATGAGTTGAAATTGTTGAGAAAAGTGACAAATATTTCCGGTAAGTGGCTGGTACATACTAGGGAACATAAGGGAAACAATGCTGGTCAGAAAGGGAGCAAAAAGGACAACATCTGCTTAAAGTTTGACAGAATTTTAATGTTCTCAAATACATTTTTTGTCCCATCTGTCATCTGCCTTTCGGGTAAATTACAGGCAGTCATAGCTTACCAGGGAGAGCTTTTAAATCCCTCCATAGAGTGCCTGTTTGTAAGGTCTTCGAGCTACTCAGACATTTTTCCTAGCTTATGTCACCTCACTAAACAGACATATTTGTTTACCTTATGAACTTAAAATCAAGCTGGAGACTTTGGCCTCATTATTTTCTAAAGTACTGTCATCCCAAATGTATTCCTCTACTTATGTTAGTAGATACAAGTGTAAGCTGAAAGCCTTGACACATTCAAAAGGCGATGTCGATAAAAGCCCTTTCAGGTAACCCTGTTAAAACTATTGCCAGCATGCAACAACAATACTTTGGCTTAAAATCCTTTTGTTAACACTATAATACAGTGTTGTTTGTGATATTTTTGCTCAAAATGATCAAACTGTGTCTTATTCCTATGTCTAGCTCCTTCATCCAAATTTAAGCAGAGAAAAATGTTCTTTTGACAGAGTTGTGTAAATACAGGCTGCAGTCAGTAAAAGGAAATCTCACTCTTGCCTAAATTGGGGAGCAAACTGTCACGTTGATTAAACAGTCTGACGAAGATCCTGTAAAATGAAACCTTTTAAGCTTCTTCCATCTTGTGAGATTATGCCTAAGAGGCATCCTTCATTTTAAAGGCAAAAATATTTTGCAGTTCATAAACCTTGTTAAAAGATGACAAAGCAGCACAAAATTTCAAGCTTCCTGCATGCAGAATATGCTGAAAACAGACCCAAGCAGCAGCAGCAGTGAATCAGACAGGGATCAGAATCAATCCACTGATCCTCTTTCCCCCCCAGAGGCTCATCCTCCTTTGGAGACTTTAAGATCCTGCACGATATATGACTAAGAAGGAGCGCCACCGCAGCCCCTGCTGAACCCGCAGGGGGAGGGAGGACGCTCGAGTCGGTGCCTGCACGACTCCAGATAACGCTTCACCTTTGTGCCAGAGCCATTTTTCATAATGAGAAATGAGTTACTCTTTATTTTTTTAAACCTCCTTCCTACATTTACTTACAGATATTACATTTCATGACTTGTACATAAATTTGATGTCATTTTACACATTCAAAGACAGAATTCTAGCGTCGTAATGACAATTCTTAGGATAAGTACAAAGATGCATACAGTGCTTTTTTTTCACATCTCTCAAAACATTCAAAGAAAAAAAAAAGCAGGGAATACTTTTATCCCTTTTAGACGGAACTGGAGCATTCTTATAAAATGTTTGCACCAAAGTGAATTTACAGTCAGCGCTGTAAATTCATGGTGGAATCATCAAAGCTCTCAGGCTCCAGTAATTATAACAGCTCTTCACTTCACCTCGGGCAGCAAACAAGGAGTTTCCAAGTAGACACAAAGCTGCGCTGATGGGATTAAATGCCCCTGATTGATGCCTCTTTGATTAGAGGAGATGACGTTGCGTAACAGAACGCAAAGAGCCACTTCTCGCTTTTTACCTCGTGGAACAGGAGGTGTGCTGACGTTGCACTGTGACCTCAGGCGCCTGACCAGGTCGGCTGGTTTACAAAGAAACGTATTGATTTACACAAAGTTGGTCCGGGAGGGAAGTGGAAAACTTTGCCCCCAACAGTCACACAATCAATGGACCGATAGTTTGGGTCTTTACAAGCAAAGGCCGTTTCCACATGGATACGATAAAGCTCCTGTGTAAGACGGGTATTTAAAGTCCAAAGCTGTGTGGATGTCAAACACTGGCTGGCAATCAAATCCTGTTAAAGCTTCTTAAAGGAGAAGCAGAACTGTTGATCTGTTTGACTCTTGAAGGAGCAGGGGTTGCGCTTGCAGCTTTTCATGCATCTCTCATAATCAGGTTCGTACAATACGAAAGTCCCATCTATGTATCAAAGTGTATACAGGTGAAAGCATGAGAACAGATGAGCTTCAGCATGGAATAAGTTTGAAATAAAACAATCAGTTTACAAGTGATCTTAAAGTTCTCAAAGACATACAGTAACTTGGAGAAGAATTCACACCCATCACATTTTGTCACATTACAGCCAAAGACTTACTTTCGTACCCCTAAATAAAATCCAGTTTCATCAACTGCCTTCAGAAGTCACTTAAGTAGTAAAAATGATCCATATACAAGTTATTTATAGGCCTTCTGTGACACTGGAGGAGTTATGAGCTGAAGTTTAAGTGAGAGATTCCGTCAAAAGGCCAACACCACAACATTCTGAACCCCAACATCCCCACTGTGATACACGGTGGTGGGAGCAGCATGCTGTGGGGTTTTCTGTACCAGAGACAGCAAAGCTGGTCGGAGTTGACAGGAAGATGGCGGAAGCTAAACACATGGCAATCTGGGAAGAAAACCGGCTGCAAAACACAAGACATTTGAAGGGGTTCGCCTTCCAGTAGACAGATTAATGTTTGCAGATGTTCTCCGTCCAGTCGTACCGACGTTGAGCTGCTTTGCAAATAAGACTGGACAAAGTTTCTAGAAACTTAAAGCTGGTATAGACAAACCCCAAAATACCTGCGTCCTGCACACTCTGAATTTTACTCATATTATAGTTCTTCCTTTTTACAATCAAGCACACCGCTTTGTGTTGGTTTCTGTCTTAAAATCCCCAACAAACACATTTGTGTTTTTGGCTATAAAGTGACAAAACAAGCTAAAAATCAGCCAGAGGTGTGAATATTTTTGCAAGACAAACTGTACGCTTTGCATTACAACACAGCTGCTCATCATTTCAGGAACAGCCTCTATCAAAGCTCATCTCAAGTTGAAGACAGTTGATGTACAAAATACCCATAATCTAGAAAAATAAATGAATAAAATGTATAGATGAATAGCATATACGTTCAAACGACTCATTAGTCCCTTTACAGGAAAGACACTGTCTTTCCTAATTGTTTTGGCGCCGTTGCTCCCTGTGCCTGTCGCCTTTACGGCATGAACAGAGCCATCAGATGCTCTTTATGTGCTTAAGGGAATAAATTCATATTTCTTTATAAGCGCCTTTTAACGTGTCCCCATCACTACATTTGAAAAGTCTTTATCCTCCCAGTTGGTCCTCACCCTCGCTGTGGTTTGGCTGCTAAAACTGCAGCAGCCATGTGCATTGTGCAGCTTAAAGTATGATTATACATTGTGCTTATGATTGCCAAAGGGACACTGAATGCTACTGCTTTGGCATAGCTCAACAATGACCTATTTAACTGCCTACATTAAAAGATTTGAATCTCAGCGCGGGGAGCAGCTAAATTTATCGCAACGTGATTTCAAGCATGCCAAAAAAATAAATAAAATCTTACATAGAATTACATTGTGAGTTTGCATGTTTTTGGTCGCTGCTCAAAACAAATGGAGGAAGAAGTTTCACACATTCCTTCCCAAAAAGACCTTCTCTGTGGAGAGTCCCACTGTTACTTCCGGCTCCAGTTCTTCCTCCCTCCTTGGAGACCAGTTCATGCAATCCAGATCGGCGCTAACTAGTCTGGACTACCTGGAAACGACTGGAGCAAAACCGGGATGCCGCATCCGCAGAGGGACCAGAGAGAAACTAGCTTATGTAGCGGAGGACGAACTCCAAAAGTTTGAGGATGACTTTAAGACTAGAGACGTGCACATCAGTCCTAATCAGTCCATTTGAGTGCAGATCCATGAACCGGAGAAGCCTAACAGACGGTGCAGGTCTTTGACTTCCCTCCCTCACCACCACCACCACCACCAGCTAAACGAAAAACAACAAAAAAACAGATTAAAAATGTTTTACTTCTTGGTCTCAAACTACTACGATGCAACCCTTGTTTAACTTTTATACCTTTCTTGGCTTCCTCCTCTTCCAGCTTCTTCTTTTCATCCTCGATGGCCTTCATCTTTGCATTGTACACCTCAGCCAGCTCGTTCCAGTGTGCCCTGTTGTTGTTCAGACCGTCGAACATGGGTGTGATCTCTTTGTGGAACCTGGAGAACTCCTGGGCAAACACAAAGAGCAACAGACGAGGGTTATTCTTGTCTCGGGGCCCTCTTTAGAGAGCATCTTCAAAGGCCGAACGCTTCTCGCACGGCAGCGATCAGGTGTAAGTGTTGCCATCCACGGGGACAGCGGGCCCCACGCTGCGCCAGTGCTCATCACAATATCGGGCTGGGCTGAAAAGGAGCTCGCTATTGTGCTCCACAAGTTCACAGCCTGCATCTTTTCACGCCGGCTCGGATAGATGAAAGCTTAAAAACATCTCTCTGAAGCTAATAATAGCCCTGAATGAGAAATTCTTGAACTCACTGGCTACCTTCAGTCATATAGAACATTTTGATTGATAGGTGGTTTACGGCATCTTAAAAAAATAACACAAATTATTTCACAGCCGCAGACCATGTTGTATTTTATGGGGATTGTAAGTAAAAGCATAAGTTTCAAAAGTTTGCATCCAGACACCTGATTTAATACCTTAAATCGTCGTTTTGATACTAGAAATGTTACATTATGTTTCTCAGGTTTATATTTGTACAAATTTTAAATACTAAAGTTTTCATTCTACTTTACAGTTATCACCTTACGTCTGGTTGCAATTTGAAAAAATGTCAGAAGAATATATACCTCTGAATGAGAAATTATTGAACTCGATGCCACTTGTTTTTATCATACAGAAAGGTTTTTTAAGACTGCTTGAGCTACATATATGCTTACTGTGATTATTAGAAAATGTTTAAACTCAAGAATCAGACACTAACTTTCGAAAACTGCTGACATAAATTGCAAAATAGCTGCAGAGAAAATCTTAAAGCCTTATCACTATGAATGGATTTAGATTCAAGCAAACACACTCTGCCGCAAATCAATTTACTTTTGAGTCATAACATCTATCTTTATAGTTTCATCTTTCTGCGGTGTTTCTTAAGAGAAGCAGAGGATCAGTGGAGTATGAGAAACGGCTTACCTTGTAAACAAATGAGCACACAAAGTCGATGAAACCACATTGCATCTTGGGTAGCTGTTCTGCACAGTTTCTGTCCATCATGGGCTAAGAGAAGAAGGAAGAAAGAAAGAAAGAAAGAAAGAAAGAAAGAAAGAAAGAAAGAAAGAAAGAAAGAAAGAAAGGAAGAAAGAAAGAGAAAAGAAAGAAAGAAGTTTCCATGTGAGAAAAAAACTAAACAAATGAGCGCTATAAAAGTAATGGAAAGGGAAGCCTGGAAGGCACCGGAGTTGTGCTGAACTTACAATTGGCTGCTGGTCCAAAACGGATCTTTCCAAATCGCCCTGTTCCCAGAATTCAGCTGCAACCATCAGAGCCACCTGCAAAGACAACGAGCAAAATGAAAACGGCTGCATGTGAAATGAAGACATCTGACTCTAAAAAGCAGCCTTTTCAGGGCCATTTTCAGCCTCCCTCCATCAATTAAATAAGCAGTTTATTTCTGACCTTCCAACTCAAGTAGCCTAAAATTTTTTTTAAAAAAATAGGCATGATAGCAGAAAAAAAAAAAAAAAAGCTAATTATTATTTGCTAGCAAACTTCACTTCAAGGCTCACCTTGCTCTGCACCTCCCAGGGTTTGGTGATGGCTGACAAGTCACAGCCTGTCATCATCATGGCCCTGAAGGTGAGAAACAGACAGTCAGTCAAAGCAAGGTGACATCCTGGCTGTGATGAATATGATTTTTAGCGGCCCGCTGTGTCAGAAGGCTTTTCACGGTTGGAACAGGTAGAAGCTTTTTTTTTTTTTTTTTTTTTTTTTTTTTTTTTTTTTTGCTGCCATAAAAAAAAGTTGCATACATGATAATTTCCTTCCTGATGGGGTTGTTGGAAATGTAGGCAATGGCCTCCTTTTCATCTCCCATTGGTTCTGTGGCATTCACAATGTTTTGGAACATGGTTCTCTTCCTGCAAGCAGACAAACAGAGGACATTAAAAATAATAATAATTATCATGAATATACCATATGAGGCATCCTTCCTTATAAAATGTTGAAGGGTGATTATGTATCTTAATTCTAGCAAAAGCAATAAGTAGAAACAATGAAAGAAAATGAAGAAGATAAAGTAAAAGTATGTATTTGATTATCTAAGCAATTAAAAATAACTATGGAATTAAATAAAATGTTGTTTTTTTGCAGAAAGAAAGAAGGAAAGAAAGAAATGGCCATAAACGCCATAACATTGCATGAATAAAAGCAATTCTGATATACTTTTGTACTTTTGTAAATAACCTACTTGAAGTAAAGGGCCAGATCAGTGGCAATAATGCAAACATCAAACAAGTGCTGCACGGTCTCAAACTGACGCTTCTGCAGGTTGCAGAAGATGTTCAAACTCTGCAGTGGATGACAGGCAAAATTTGGTGGTCAGTCTAAGTTTATGATGACACCAAGAACAATTTTAGTCAGTATTTTTCATTTGAATCCATGCATTCACCTCCTCTCCCATGAGCGTCTTGCTGTATTCCAAATGGTGTCTCTCCATAATGGAGGAGCCGTGAAGTTTGGCCAGAGGAGATGCACTCCTACGGATTAGGGAAAAAAAACAGCTATCATGAGAAAACTGTTCAACTTTGGTTATGATAACAAAAGGTTTTTTTGTTAACTTGCTTTGTCTGGTAGAGGTTATTGGTTCCCCTGTGGTCGATATCGTGGCAGAAAGCCGCAGCCACCATGGCGAAGGCATCTAGATCCGAGTAGTACTTCCTCAGCTTCCCTGTCTGCAAATCAAGAATATGTGTGTGTGTGTGTGTGGATCAGAAATAGAGCCTCAGGAATGTGAAGAGATTTATAGCGAAATACAAACAGCATCACCTGCAGTAGGCAGAACATGGTGTGGCCTACATTGAAGCCATGCCTCCAGTTGTGGTATGTAATAGCACGGTAACCCTTTCTCACAGTGTACATCCACCTGGTCAGAGTCTGAGAAAACAAGAGGTTTAATGCTGCATGTTGAGTCGAGATCTAATGAGCGCCATCCAAGGTTCAAATTTACTTTAGAGTCAAAACAAAGAAAGTCAAAATTCTCCTAGAAGGTAGATCTTCTCCTGCTTTAGTTTCTTTCTTTTTTCTTTTTTAAAGGTTTACAGTAAAGTAGGCACGGGTCAAACGTTTAAAGCTGTGGCTTAGATATCGCTAACGTTTTTCGTCATACTGTTCTTACAGCTCAAAGTAGAGCAGCACCATGAAATCAGATTTTGGTCGACATCAAACCATTTATATTCACATGAAAACATAATATGGTGACAACCACCCTCTTCGGTTTAGGAGTCATTACTGAGGGAAGAAACCTCAAAGTTGCCAAATAAGGTTATCAGTGGGGTGTTTAAAAGGAAAATCAGAGACGCAGAGATCTAAGAATCTATTTGGGGAATAAACTGCTTTCTGCGGCATTTCGTGACATTTCTGTGGTTCATTCCGGCTGCCAAAGAGCAAGAGAGAGCAAGCAGATGATGGGAAGGCTGTGAGGAGTACAGCAAAGTAGCTTTGTTTAATCCTTTTGAGATTTCTACCTCTGTCTGGTATAGATTATCCTGGATTCTGAAATGTTGGCGGCCTTTTAGAAATCTCAGAGTTGAGGTAAGGATTTACGCTCTTGAGGAAACACAAACAGAGGCTGCTGCTTTAGTGCTGACCCCGGATCCCCCCTCAAGTTTAATAAAAACAGATAAATAAGTAAACTTAGCAATCATTCTGTCAAATATCTTATTTGTGTTTTTATGTCTTCTGTTTTTCTAGATTTTTTAAAGTTTATTTTCATCACTACTGGTCTTCATGTGATAGTAATCTGACACGAAGGAGGCAGAGAGAAGAAAAGTCGTGCAGTAAAGGAACTGAGGACGGGAAACCCATCACTCTCATTACAGTAACATGTTAGAATGATAGCTGCTGAGGCATTAGCAACATCTCTCTTAAACATTTAAGTGAAGGGTGGTTATCGCAGCAGATAGCCCAACTAACAAGCCAGCTCATATTATCTTGTTATACTTGATAAACCACCATTTAACTTAGTTATGTATATCTCTACTGCAACAATTGCCTTGTTGTTTTGTTTTGGGATTTTTTCCAAAAATATCCCTACTATAGTCATTTAGTATAATAAAATATTTACACAAGGAAACATCAACGATGATTATCGTTGATAATCATCAACGATAATTATCGTTCTTTGAAATAAGAGATCTTATTTCAAAGATCTCTTTGAAATAAAGAGATCTTTATTTCAACAAATAAAGATCTCTTTATTTGTTGAGATCTTTATTTGTTGAGATCTCAACAAATAAAGGACATAATCAAAATTCAGACGTGTTGGGAAAAGTAACGAGACATTTTCACACAGAACAGTATTTCAGAAGGAAATATTCCTTCTCTGAAAAGCAGCTCTAAGCACCTTGTTAGAGCTGCTTCGTCGTGAAAATAAAATAATAATAAAAAAAACAAGTGTCAGACTGGGTGACTCACTTCTGCGGGAACTTTAAACTTTTCGACAACCCCGAGCTCAAAGAACATGCGGATGCCGGCTTTAATGAGGCCATGCTCCGTGACGGGGAAGTCGCTGAAGCCGAAGTTGTACAGATTCTCTCCGTCCACGTTGTCGGCAGGTGGGCAGTTTGCCCTCTGAACGGAAACACACAAAACCGATACTTCATTAGGGAAAGTCGGATTTGATTTTGATGGAAATACAAAAAAAATTTCCTCGGTATTAATTAAAGAAGTAATATTTGTATACACTGTATAAAGCACACAATTATTTTTTTTTTTTCATTTCTCTTACTTCTTGTAATGTTGACGATTTAATGCATTGAATCATCACTGCAATAATCTCTTGACTTTTAAAGCCAAGAGATTATTGCATTGACTTCACCAAATTGTTTGAAGGTTAATTTAACCTTCTGACAATAAAAATCTCATTATTATAGGATTTAACAAATAGAAAATAGCAAATATTTAATCTGATTAAAGTCAGACGAGAAAGAAAAAAATGGTAATTTGTCTATAAACGTCTGGTTTCCACTGTAATATCTTGTGATAAAATGACACACACCAGTAATTTGTACATCTCCTTCTGGTCACAGTCTTCAGGCTCAGCATCAAACTTCTCCTTGGTGTTCTGGTTATGAAAAACATTTCACATGACATTTATCAACATGCCGTGTCGATTAACAGACCTTTAAAGCACAGTTCTCTCCTTACTCACTTGATGAAAATGCTCAAAGCCATGTTTAAGCCCTTGTGTCTTTTTTTTTTATGTTAGTTGCCAGGCGGACGTATAATAACCCTGACCTTTTTATAGTCCTTTAAAGCTTCTGATGCGAAATTGTTTTTTTTTTTTTTTAAAAGCTATTCTCAGAGCTCTCCTATAAATTACTGCGGCAACTGCTAAATGTCAAAGAAAACCACGTTGATACAGACCAGAATGGACTGCATCTCGTCCGAGGTGCATTTGGTTTGGTACATGAGCATCTCCTGGGCAATGTCTTTCCTCCACTCCATGCGGTTCAGCCTGTCGTAGGTGTCACAGTTCAACACCGACCACCCCAGGAACTGTGTCAGGGCCTAGTTCAAGCACAGCAAGAGAGCAAAGAGAAAAGGATAAGGACGGCGCTCAAACGAGAGAAAACCGATGGCGAAAGCTTACGCGGAATCCTTACCTCGGTGATCTGCTCGTCATACTCGTCAAACGGTTTGCCGTCCTTCCTGTTGAAGAAGGTGGCGACGCCCACAATCTCCTCCTTCTTGTTGACGATGGGCAGTGACAGGACGTTCTTGATGACGAATCCCGACTCGTCCACTGCCTCTTTCTGTGAAGCGCAGAGATTACAGTAAAACCGAGACTTTTGTCCTCTTTACCAGAAATCTGCGAGAGAGTTCTGCGAAATAGACAAAGGAGCGAAGCATCCTTTGTTCGGTTTGGCCTTGCGTACCTGGAAAGTGAAGTAGTCATCTGCAGCAACATTCATCATGTTGCAAATCTGTAGGCAACAAGATGGAAACACTTATTGCAGCTGGTTCTTGTATGGATGTATGTAGTGAAACAGTATCTAAGTTTGTCATCAAACACATCAAATTGCCTTCCTGCTGAAACGTGCCATACGAATACATTTGACTTGACTTGAAATAGTTTTTATGCAATCATTCAAAAATTCAGAGACCTACATAGATATTCAGTTCTTTCAAAAGAAATGTTCAGCTATTGATGGTTTTTCTTTGTTTTTGTCTTAATCAAAAATAAAAGGTATCAACAGAGCTGTGATTCCAAACTGACGGAGAAGTCAAGGCATCCTATCACTTAATGCTGCTAATCGCGACTTGTAAACATGTTCCTGTCACTGAAATCAGTGTTTCAATGTTTCTTCCACTCCTCAGTTTTCAGCTGTGGGATGTTTGAGCAATCAGCCCATTTCAAATATAAATGTTCAAAGGATGTCTGACTTTGTCACACAAATTTATATGTTTGGTTATTAGGAATGTTCACAGTATTGGACGGGAAATCATTGATATACAATTATGAATATATTTCAAAAACAAAGAAATTAAAAACAATGCCCAAACAATATTTTGAATAACTTTTTTTTTTTTTTTTTACAGCTAAATGTAGACAGCTGTGACAATCAGTTCTTAAGTGTAGCATGTCAAGTTTTCTTTGTTTGTTTTGATCAAACTGACTTACAAAGCCGTTCTCTGCCACGTAGCTCGGCAGTCCGCTGACCAGAGCCCAGTGATCTGCAGGTGGACCTCTGGAAAAAAAAAGAAACCTGTTAAAACCACCAAACTTTCATATTTTCAACTTAGAAACTGGAAGTGTGACAAACAATGCGAAACAAGGATCCGCGGCAATTTTGCAAAAAAACGGATAACGGAGAAGAGGAGAAGGAATTATGTCACTTTTAGAAAATGAAATATTCAAAGCTTTATGTTGGATGTGGCTGCTCACGGTATGACTTTAATTTCTTCTTTGGCTTCAAGGAGGTAGTCAATGATCTTATAAAAGTTGATTTCCTGCAAGAAAAGAGGAAAAACTTTTAGAAATTAGCCATCACTTTTAAGCAAAACAACTACACAGTTTAAATGTTTTATAAGAAAAAATAGGAATTTGTCACCCTGCCGTCTGGTGTTTTTGGTCCTTTATAGGGTTCCACGTCTCCTAGTTTCACAGGCCACTCGTCGTAAAATTCCTGCAGAAGGAAACGCAGAAAAAGACTGTAGATGATCCAGCAAATCAATCAAATAAATTTTAAAGAAGCAGTGTTCTCTGCACCAACCTTTTCTTTGGTCATGTCCAACAGCCCCACTGAGTAACGCTCAGCCTGCAGATAGATCCTCACAGTGTAGAGAGCTTTGTGGAACTGCCTCTCGATGTCTGTCAACTCTTCAAAAACTTTGCTGGCAGACCAGAGCAGCACCTGGAGCCAAAAATAACCCCCAAAATATGCTGTTGATGTGATTTTTAACACCATAGAAGCTGCATTCCGGACAGATCTAGTAAACTTATTCAAGTTTCCATGAAGTATGTTGCAGGAGTTGTTTACCTGACTCCTCCTGGACTCTACGTTGAACATGTAGGCTGTGTGATACTGCAGACAAATGACTTGAGCAAAAGTCATGTACTTATGGAAAAGCTGTGGACCAAAACAGATGACAGATATTTAAACACAGATAAAGATTTAAGACACTTGGAATAATAATAAAAAAGATACCTCAGGCAAGCAAATACTCATCTAAAACACTTTGTAGTTCTTGGCAGGGTGATAAAATCTGATACTTGTGAATGATGCAAGGCTAAGTGGTGCAGCATGTTTTTCTAAAATGCTACCAATCTATATTTTTAAACGAATCAACGTATTCTAAAGGAAATAACTTATCAATAATTCACAACTGAGGATTCACCAGAACTGGTCAAGCAAACAACATTGTTCCCATCTGAGCCATTTAATCTGGCTGAGATGTTTTGTTTTTTGTTTCTTTCATGGCTTTTAGACATACAGGTGAAATATCTAGTCCATCCTGCAGAAAGAAAAAAGCTTTTTTTTTTCTCCGACTGAATGCTTAAAAGCACGCACACCAAACCTGTCTGGTCTGATCGGCTCCTTCCAGCATAATGAGACGGCTTTCTATGCCACATAATCACACAACTAATTTTCATTCACTTTAACATTTTACTGAACTTGAATACAGTTTTTAACTATCAGCCAGACCCCAATAATGACAATGAAATGCATGTTACAGAGAGAGAAGGATGTTTTGTACGGTTTAAAATTCATGAGCATCTAGAATTCAAAGCACTCGGGGTCAGAAGGACCTGCAGCAGCATTCCACCTTTCTCAGCCAGGATAAGCATGGATGTAATGGTCTTACCTTCTCATCCTCTGGCGTGAACGCGTCAGCTCCTATTTTGTTAAGCACCATGATGACTCCAAGGCAGTCTTTGTCAGCTATCATGGGGTAGGACATTACGCACTTCGTCTTGTATCCAGTTTGTTTGTCCACAAAGTCGCAGAACTTTGGATTCTGGATTTAGTGGGGCAGAGGGTAAGGGAAAAGCTTGAATTATGTTCAGACACATCAAAAATGAAAAAGCTATTTCCAAGCAGCATCAACAGTCACACTTTCACTTTGTTTTTTGTGCAGTTCAAAACCTACCAAATGTACGATAATAATCTAGAATAATACTCTCTGTAACCAAGAATGAAGAAATCTGGTGAATGAAACATTTTTAACCACAGAAATGTGGTTAAAAATTTCCTGCTTTTTGGCAATAAAAAACCTCAGAAAAAAAAATGTATCTTGTAGGAAAATATCAAAGCATTGATTATGATGCTTTAAAATGTATTTATGACAAAATTGAGTTATAAGATGAAATTACCTACTAAGTTTGTTTATGCATATTTCTTCCAAACTGCAAAATTCTAACCTTTGGCTTGTGGCGTGTCAAATCCTACATACTATATTAAAAAAATTAAATAAACAAAATATAGATTAAAGTAATTCGTGTTTATAAATCCAGATTAAGAATTTCAGACTAACAAATAAGTTATTGTCCTAAACAGGGCAATAGAAATGATTTGAATGAATAAATAAGTTGATAAATCATAAAATAAGTAAGTCAATTAATATAGAAAATAAAAACAGTAGATAAAGTAATAAAATAAAACTAACAGAAAGAATAATAAAGAAAAAAAAGCTAAAGAATTGGGGGTGACATTTATTTGTAATAATTACTTAAGAGAAAATTAAGCAGCAATTTAAACAATACAAAGTTTATTTGCAGCCCAAGAATTTTGCTAGATTGTTTGACCTTTCATGCTTAAGTGATTTAAAATTACATTTATTATGAAACAGAATACTTGTAAATTTTGGTTAATATATTGTTTTCAAAGTATGTTTGTAAGCCCAACCACATAAATTGTCCCCTTTTTCTAGTTATTATTATTTATAAAACATTTTTTAGCTTTTGTTGAAATGCTGCACTGTAAATACAAGTACCAGGCCAAACTTAGAGAAATAACCTACATTTTACGATGTATTTTCTACTACTTGCTTAATAAATAGCATGAAATATATATTTTAAGGCTTAAACAAGACACATTCTGTATTTAGGTCCGTTATTAAATTTTGGCTAACTATTATGCCCCAAAATTTTGGGACTGGGGATGCAAAATTCTGGATGTTTATAAGCAGGTGCTGTGTGGTTGGTAGGTGACGGGTCCAACTGGTGGTGGGGGCCCAGATCAGGTCTGATTTAGGCCACGTACAATTTTGGACCAGCTCTGGACTTGGCTTCAGTTTACTGCATAATTCTTTAACTGACTTTCAAAGCGAGATCCCAGGAATCTTCTTATGTAAGCGAGGCTAAAATTATCTATAGACAGGCTGGAAAAAACATACGGAGAATGTAAACAAATGTGATTCAGGCTTAGCTACTTAGAGTACATGCAGTTTTTGGGAAAGATTAAAAGATAATAGCAATTTTTTTTCTCAAAGCAACACTTCTTTATGTGTGGGAGTCTGTTTAAGTACTCCCACACATAAAGTGTCTGTATCCCGTGATTTCCTATGCAAGTACAAATAGTTCTTCGTTAAGGTCATCACCTGAACAACCAGCTCCTTTTTTAACAGAGGTGTTGATCTCTACTCCTGCAGAAACATTTTTGGCTTCATAAAAGTTCAAAATGCATGTTTTTTTTTTGTTTGTTTGTTTGTTTTTTGTGGTTATGACTGCAACAGCATAATACATTAGCTATATAATTATAATGTAATCATTATAAATGTGGTTTTATAAACACAGAGCTCAAGAAAAGTAAGATGCTGAAAACTATTTCTGCATAAAACATTTTTTTAAAGTTAGTTTTATTATCATTGTTTTTTTTTTTTTTTTTTTTTTTTTTTTTTTTTTTAAAAAATTTCAATTTAATTTTTCAAAGCTTGAAAAAAATAAATTTTT